>NC_091297.1:64916877-65001877 GCF_038502225.1 Cherax quadricarinatus | reverse complement strand
CCCATTGCCTTTGAGGTATCGATGTCCCTTAGCAGTTTCTTCACCTCCTCCTCATCTGTATGTATGTCGTCCAACTCTTGTTGGTGTATTCCTTGCTGGTGTCCCCATCTGGTCTGTTCCCCCAGAGTCCTTCCTGTCTCTACTGTAAATACTTCCTTAAATCTCGTGTTGAGCTCCTCGCATACCTCTTGATCGTTTCTTGTGAGTTCTCCACCTTCTTTCCTCAGCCTTATCACCTGGTCCTTGACTGTTGTCTTCCTCCTAATGTGGCTATACAGCAGTTTCGGGTCAGATTTGACTTTCGATGCTATGTCGTTTTCATACTGTCGCTGGGCCTCCCTCCTTATCTGTGCATACTCGTTTCTGGCTCTTCTACTAATCTCCTTGTTTTCCTGGGTCCTATGCCTCCTGTACCTTTTCCATTCTCTGTTGCACTTAGTTTTTGCCTCCCTACACCTTCGGGTAAACCAAGGACTCGTTTTGGTCTTCCTATTATTTCTGTTTCCCTTGGGAACAAAACTTTCCTCTGCCTCCTTGCACTTTGTTGCCACATATTCCATCATCTCGTTTACTGATTCTCCTACCATTTCTCTGTCCCACTGAACCTCCTGCAGGAAGTTTCTCATACCTGTGTAGTCCCCCCTTTTATAGTTTGGCCTGTCCCCTTCAGTTCCTGTTACCTTCTCCACTTGTAACTCTACTATATAGTCAAAACTCAGAACCACATGATCGCTAGCTCCAAGGGGCCTCTCGTAAGTGATGTCCTCAATGTCTGAACTGCTCAGGGTGAACACAAGATCCAGTCTTGCTGGCTCATCCTCCCCTCTCTCTCTGGTTGTGTCCCTGACATGTTGATGCATGAGGTTTTCAAGTACCACATCCATCATCTTGGCTCTCCATGTTTCGGGAATCCCATGTGGCTCCAGGTTTTCCCAGTCGATCTCCCTGTGGTTGAAATCGCCCATTACCAGTAACTTTGCTCTGCTCGAGTGAGCTCTCCTTGCCACCTCAGCCAGTGTGTCCACCATCACCCTGTTGTTTTCTTCGTACTCCTCTCTTGGCCTCCTGCAGTTCTGTGGTGGGTTATACATCACTCCAATGACTACTTTATGTTCTCCGGACTGAATTGTACCTACAATGTAGTCTCTTTCTCCAATCATGTCCATGCCTTCCATTTCCTCAAATCCCCATCGGTGTTTTATGAGCAGTGCAACCCCTCCTCCCCCTCTACTCCTTCTATCTTTCCTCAGGATCTGATATCCTGTTGGGAAGATTGTGTCTGTTATTGTCTCAGCGAGTTTTGTTTCTGTGACTGCTATGATGTCTGGGGATTCATCACTGATTCTTTCATTCCACTCCTCATGTTTATTCGTTATTCCATCCGCGTTTGTGTACCAAACCTTTAGTTTCTTTTCTATCATTGTGGTCATGCAAGTATATTGGGGTTGGGGGAGCGAGAGCCTTTGTGGGGGCCTATATGGGGCTGAGGTGTAGGTGGGGTTTGTGTTGATGGGGGTGTGGTCAGAATGCCCATAAGGGACAGCTGTTGGGGTGAGGTTTGTGATATGGGGGTTGGTGGCAGAGGGAACAGTGAGTGGGTTGTAGTATAGGTTGCTCAGTTGCGTTGGGAGTGTCGCGGGTGGAGTCTTTTGGTGGGAGATTCTGTGGGGTGTGTTTGCCCTTCCTCCTGTGTCTGGGTCCTGCTCATTTTCATTGCTTCTCGTTCCTCCTTGCGTCTCTGTACCCTCTCTTTCAGTGTAGTCCTTTCTTCTTGTGTTCTGTCGCGGTCGAGGTATACTCTCTGGTACCCCTCTTTGTCCCTCAGTCTTGCTTTCTCTTGCAGAATCCTGATTCGAACTGATTCTTCCTTGAAAGTGTGTGTGTGTGTACTCACCTAGTTGTACTCACCTAGTTGAGGTTGCGGGGGCCGAGTCCGAGCTCCTGGCCCCGCCTCTTCACTGATCGCTACTAGGTCACTCTCCCTGAGCCGTGAGCTTTATCATACCTCTGCTTAAAGCTATGTATGGATCCTACCTCCACTACATCGCTTCACAAACTATTCCACTTACTGACTACTCTGTGGCTGAAGAAATACTTCCTAACATCCCTGTGATTCATCTGTGTCTTCAGCTTCCAACTGTGCCCCCTTGTTACTGTGTCCAATCTCTGGAACATCCTGTCTTTGTCCACCTTGTCAATTCCTCTCAGTATTTTGTATGTCGTTATCATGTCCCCCCTATCTCTCCTGTCCTCCAGTGTCGTCAGGTTGATTTCCCTTAACCTCTCCTCGTAGGACATACCTCTTAGCTCTGGGACTAGTCTTGTTGCAAACCTTTGCACTTTCTCTAGTTTCTTCACGTGCTTGGCTAGGTGTGGGTTCCAAACTGGTGCCGCATACTCCAATATGGGCCTAACGTACACGGTGTACAGGGTCCTGAATGATTCCTTATTAAGATGTCGGAATGCTGTTCTGAGGTTTGCTAGGCGCCCATATGCTGCAGCAGTTATTTGGTTGATGTGCGCTTCAGGAGATGTGCCTGGTGTTATACTCACCCCAAGATCTTTTTCCTTGAGTGAGGTTTGTAGTCTCTGATCCCCTAGACTGTACTCCGTCTGCGGCCTTCTTTGCCCTTCCCCAATCTTCATGACTTTGCACTTGGTGGGATTGAACTCCAGGAGCCAATTGCTGGACCAGGTCTGCAGCCTGTCCAGATCCCTTTGTAGTTCTGCCTGGTCTTCGATCGAGTGAATTCTTCTCATCAATTTCACGTCATCTGCAAACAGGGACACCTCAGAGTCTATTCCTTCCGTCATGTCGTTCACAAATACCAGAAACAGCACTGGTCCTAGGACTGACCCCTGCGGGACCCCGCTGGTCACAGGTGCCCACTCTGACACCTCGCCACGTACCATGACTCGCTGCTGTCTTCCTGACAAGTATTCCCTGATCCCTTGTAGTGCCTTCCCTGTTATCCCTGCTTGGTCCTCCAGTTTTTGCACCAATCTCTTGTGTGGAACTATGTCAAACGCCTTCTTGCAGTCCAAGAAAATGCAATCCACCCACCCCTCTCTCTCTTGTCTTACTGCTGTCACCATGTCATAGAACTCCAGTAGGTTTGTGACACAGGATTTCCCGTCCCTGAAACCATGTTGGCTGCTGTTGATGAGATCGTTCCTTTCTAGGTGTTCCACCACTCTTCTCCTGATAATCTTCTCCATGATTTTGCATACTATACATGTCAGTGACACTGGTCTGTAGTTTAATGCTTCATGTCTGTCTCCTTTTTTAAAGATTGGGACTACATTTGCTGTCTTCCATGCCTCAGGCAATCTCCCTGTTTCGATAGATGTATTGAATATTGTTGTTAGGGGTACACATAGCACCTCTGCTCCCTCTCTCAATACCCATGGGGAGATGTTATCTGGCCCCATTGCCTTTGAGGTATCTAGCTCACTCAGAAGCCTCTTCACTTCTTCCTCGGTTGTGTGCACTGTGTCCAGCACTTGGTGGTGTGCCCCACCTCTCCGTCTTTCTGGAGTCCCTTCTGTCTCCTCTGTGAACACTTCTTTGAATCTCTTGTTGAGTTCTTCACATACTTCACGGTCATTTCTTGTTGTCTCTCCTCCTTCCTTCCTTAGCCTGATTACCTGGTCCTTGACTGTTGTTTTCCTCCTGATGTGGCTGTACAACAGTTTCGGGTCAGATTTGGCTTTCGCTGCTATGTCATTTTGATATTGTCTTTGGGCCTCCCTTCTTATCTGTGCATATTCGTTTCTGGCTCTACGACTGTTCTCCTTATTCTCCTGGGTCCTTTGCCTTCTATATTTCTTCCATTCCCTAGCACACTTGGTTTTTGCCTCCCTGCACCTTTGGGTAAACCATGGGCTCATCCTGGCTTTTTCATTATTCCTGTTACCCTTGGGTACAAACCTCTCCTCAGCCTCCTTGCATTTTGTTGCTACATATTCCATCATCTCATTAACTGGCTTCCCTGCCAGTTCTCTGTCCCACTGAACCCCGTTCAGGTAGTTCCTCATTCCTGTGTAGTCCCCTTTCTTGTAGTTTGGCTTCATTCGTCCTGGCCTTCCTGCTTCTCCCTCCACTTGTAGCTCTACTGTGTATTTGAAGCTTAAAACCACATGTTCACTGGCCCCAAGGGGTCTTTCATATGTGATGTCCTCGATATCTGCACTACTCAAGGTGAATACTAAGTCCAGCCTTGCTGGTTCATCCTCTCCTCTCTCTCTTGTAGTGTCCCTTACGTGTTGGCACATGAAGTTTTCCAGTACCACCTCCATCATCTTAGCCCTCAATGTATCTTGGCCCCCATGCGGGTCCAAGTTCTCCCAATCGATCTCCTTGTGGTTAAAGTCACCCATGATCAGGAGCTTTGCCCTGCATGCATGAGCTCTTCTGGCCACTCTAGCCAGTGTGTCAACCATCGCTCTATTGCTCTCGTCGTACTCTTGCCTTGGCCTCCTGCTGTTCTGTGGTGGGTTATACATCACTGCTATTACCACCTTGGGACCTCCAGAGTGAAGTGTTCCCGCTATGTAATCACTTTCTTCTCCGCTGTCTCCTCTCTCCAGCTCATCAAAATTCCAGCGATTTTTGATCAGCAATGCCACTCCTCCACCCCCCCTGTTCCCTCTGTCTTTCCTCAGGATTTGGTATCCCGTTGGAAAGATGGCATCTGTTATCATACCTGTAAGCTTGGTTTCTGTGAGAGCTATGATGTCCGGTGATGCTTCTTTGACTCTTTCATGCCACTCCTCCCACTTATTTGTTATTCCATCAGCGTTTGTGTACCATACCTTCAGTTTCCTTTCCAACACTGTGGTTTGGGGGGCCTGTGAGGGTGGGAGACCTGGTGGCATACTGTGGGATTCTATAGCTCGGTGTTGGGTGGAGGCTGTGGGTATGGATTGTAGTGTGTGTTGGGATGGTGTGATAGGTTGTATGGTTCTGAGAATAGTTGTGTGTGTGCTTGCCCTTGCTGTTCTGTTCTGCTCTGACTGACCTCTGCTGGTTCCATCCTTGTCTCTTTTCCTAGCTCCTTTCGCTTTTTTGTCCTCTCCCTCAGCTGCTGTCGTTCTGATTTTGTTCTGTCTCTATCTAGGAATACCCTCTTGTACTCTTCCGAGTATTTCAATCGTGGTTTCTCTTGGAGGATCCTGTTCCGCACTGTTTCCGTCCTGAGAATCAGCTTGTTTGGTCGGTTTCTCCCCTTCGAGTACCCCCCTGTTCTCTGAAAATTTACAATCTCGTCCATCTCTTCACCTATTTCCGTGATGATTTTCTCAATCTCCTTTCTTTCTTCCTGCTGCCTTTCAGTGTGTGTCCTTTCCTCTCTCTCCTGAAGCCCATGGATAAACACTGATTTTGCCCTTTCTTCCTCCCATTGCCTCACCCTCTGTGACTCTGGATCCTGCCTGTATGTGGTCAGTTTCTCCCTTGATTTTTCCAGTGGCTCTTGATAGCCTGGTTGTGCCTCAGCATTCGACCTATCACCCTCTCCATCTGCAACCAGCTGTTCTTCCCTCTCACTCCTTGGTCCTCCTTGGCAGGCTGATATGACCTTAGCATAATTCATAATTCCTTCTTTCCTGTTCGGCCTCGCAGCTTCATATGCTGTGTCTTCTCTGGTCACTGCCCCTGTAACTCGCTTCAGCCTATTTATCTCAACTTCTAGGACCCTTATCTTGGCTACTGCAGTTTCGACTTGTGCCTCCCAATTCTTTGTCTCCTTCTCCAACCTCTGTGTGTGTGTGTGTGTGTGTGTGTGTGTTTGTGTGTGTGTGTGTGTATAAATATATATATATATATATATATATATATATATATATATATATATATATATATATATATATATATATATATTTATTTATATATATATATGTGTGTGTGTGTATGACGTGTCGAATAGGTAAAACTTGCAATTTTGGCTTAACTAGCAATGCTCTTCTTGCCGAATAAGGCAAGCGAGAATTTGCGTATGCAATAACTTCGCAAAAATAATTCTGAACCTAATGAAAAAAAATTATTTCATTATGTTTATTTATTATTAAATTATTGTAAACTTATCTAAAATATATTTAGTTGGATTAGGCTAAATTAAACTGTGCTTGTCATAATAAGGTTAGGTAAGTTTTCAAATTTTTTTTGGTACAAAATTATTAGGTAGTAGGTTGGTAAACAGCAACCACCCAGGGAGGTACTACCGTCCTGCCAAGAGAGTGTAAAACGGAAGCCTGTAAATGTTTTACATGATGGTATGATTCCTGGTGTCTATTTTCTGTCTGATAAAATGCAAGATTTCAGGTACGTCTTGCTACTTCTACTTACACTTAGGTCACACTACACATACATGTACTCGTGTATGTATACACACTCGTCTGAGTTTTCTTTGATTTTAACTTAATAGTTTTTCTTTTCATTACTTTTCATTTCACATCCATGTGGAAGTGGAATAAGAATCTTTCCTCCATAAGACATGCGTGTTGTAAAAGTCAACTAAAATGCCGGGAACAATGGGGTTTCAGTGGGGAGAGATAAATGGGATTATGTCAGGGGCTTCTAATAGAGTTAGAGCCAACGAAGGTCTAGCAATACTGTTCAAGGATAAGTTATGGCAGGAAAAGAAGGAATATATATATATAAAATCAAGGATTATGTGGAGTAAAATAAGGGTTAAATGTGAAAAGTGGATTATAGTAAGTGTCTATGCACCTGGAGAAGAGAGAAGTGTAGAGGAGAGAGAGAGATTTTGGGAAATGTTGAGTGAGTGCGTAGGGAGTTTTGAACCAAGTGAAAGAGTACTTGTGGTTGGGGATCTCAGTGCTAAGTGGATAAAAATGTTGTAGACGTAGTAGTAGGTAAATTTGTGGTGCCAGGGGTAAATGAAAATGAGAAGCCTTTAATTGCACTATGTGTAGAAAGAGGTTTGGTAATAAGTATTACATATTTTATGAAGAAGAGGATAAATAAGTATACACGATATGATATAGCACATAATGAAAGTAGTTTGTTAGATTATGTTTTGGTGGATAAAGGGTTGATGGGTAGGCTCCATGATGTACATGTTTATAGAGGGGCAATGGATACATTAGATCATTATCTAGCTGTAGCTACAGTTAGAGTAAGAGGTAGATGGGACAAAAGGACACTGGCAACAGTAAGTAAGAAAGAGGTAAATGTTTATAAACTAAGGGAGGAGGAAGTTAGGGTGAGACATAAGCAGCTTTTGACAGAAAGGTGGGCTAATGCAAGTATGGGTAGTGGGGAGAGAGGGGTGAAGAGGGATGGGATAGTTTTAAAAATGCAGTATACGAATGTGGGGAAAAGTTTTGGCTATAGGAGGGTGGATGCAGGGGGAAAGAGGAGTGATTAATGGAATTAGGTAAAAGGTGTGATAAAAGAGAAAAAGGTAGATTATGAGAGTTTTTTTTTACAAAGCAGAAGTGATATAAAAAGGGCGGAGTATATGGAGAGTAAAAGAAAGGTGAAGAGAGTTGTGAGAGAGTGCAAAAGAAGAGCAGATGATAGAGTGGGAGAGGCATTGTCAAGAAATTTTGCTAAGAATAAGGAAAAATTTGGGAGTGAGATAAATAAGTTAAGAAAGCCAAGGGAAGGAATGGATTTGTCAGTTAAAAACAGAGTAGGGGAGTTAGTAGATGAGGAGCTGGAGGTATTGGGTAGATGGCGGGAATATTTTGAGGAACTTTTTAATGTCGATGAAGAAAGGAAGGCGGTAATTTCATGTACAGGCCAGGGAGGTATACCATCTTTTAGGAGTGAAGAAGAGCAGGATGTGAGTGTGGGGGAGGTACGTGAGGCAATACATAGAATGAAAGGGGGTAATGCAGCTGGAACTGACGGGATCATGACAGAAATGTTAAAAGCAGGGGGAGGGGATATAGTGTTGGAGTGGTTGGTATTTTGTTTAATAAATGTATGAAATAGGGGATGGTACCTAGGGATTGGCAGAGAGCATGCATAGTTCCTTTATATAAAGGGAAGGGGGACAAAAAAGATTGTAAAAATTATAGGGGAATAAGTTTACTGATAATACCAAGTAAAGTGTATGGTAGGGTTACTATTGAAAGAATCAGAGGTAAGACAGAGAGCAGGATTGCAGACGAGCAAGGAGGCTTTAGAATGGGTAGGGGATGTGTAGATCAGGTGTTTACATTGAAGCATGTATGTGAACAACATTTGCATTGTAATTATGGATTCAGAAAAGGCATATGATAGAGTGGATAGCAGATGTTGCAATGTATGGAATAGATGGTAAGTTACTAAATGTTGTAAAGAGTTTTAATGAGGCTCAGGTTAGGGTGTGTAAAAGAGAGGGAGATTACTTTTCAGTAAAAGTAGGTCTTAGACAGGGATGTGTAATGTCACCATGGTTGTTTAACATATTTATAGATGGGGTTGTAAAAGAAGTAAATGCTAGGGTGTTGGGGAGAGGGGTGGGATTAAATGTTGGGGAGTCAAATACAAAATGGGAGTTGACACAGTTATGTTTTGATACTGTGCTTTTTGGGGGATTCTAAAGAAAAGTTGCAAAGGTTAGTGGACGAGTTTGGGCGGGTGTGTGAAGACAGAAAGTTGAAAGTGAATATAGATAAGAGTAAGGTGATGAGGGCATCAAACGATTTAGATTAAGAAAAACTGGATATCACATTGGAGGGAGGGAGTATGGAAGAAATGAATGTTTTCAGGTATTTGGGAGTTGACTTATCAGTTGACGGGTTTATGAAGGATGAGGTAAACCATAGAAGTGATGAAGAAAAAATAGTGAGTGGTGCACTGAGGAGTCTGTGGAGACAAAGAACTTTATCCATGGAGGCAAAGAAGGGAATGTACGAGAGCATAGTGGTACCAACACTTTTATGAGTGTGAAGTATGGGCTGTAAATGCTGCAACGAAGAGGCGACTGGAGGCAGTGCCTAAGTGCAATGTGTGGTGTAAATATTATGCAGAAAATTCGTAGTGTGGAAACTAGGAGGAGGTGTGGAGTTACTAAAATATTAATCAGAGGGCTGATGAAGGCTCTTCAGGCGATTTAGTCATTTAGATAAAATGGAACAAAGTAGAATGACTTGGAGAGCATATAAATTTGTTGGGGAAGGAAGGCGGGGTAACGGTCGTCCCCGAAAAGGTTGGACGGAGGGGGTAAAGGAGGTTTTGTGGGCGAGCGTCTTGGACTTTCAAGAAGCGTGCGTGAGCGTATTAGATAAGAGTGAATGGAGAATGGTTTCTGGGACCTGACGAGCTGTTGGAGTGTGAGCAGGATAATATTTTGTGAAGGGATTCCAGGGAAACCGGAGGGCCGGACTTGAGCCCTGGAAAGGGGAAGTACAATGCCTGCACTTTAAAGGAGGGGTTTAGGATATTGGCAGTTTGGTGGGACGTCTAAACTGTCGTATCTGAGCGCCTCTGCAAAGACAGTGATTATGTATGAGTGATGGTGAAAGTGTTGAATGATGATGAAAGTTTTTTCTTTCTCTATGGGTTTTTCTTTCTTTTTGGGTCACTCTGCGTCTCTGGGAAACGGCCGACGTTTAAAAAATTGAAAAGAATATATCTTTAAACATATAAGAGAACATTTTAGAAAGGACTAAATTTTAAATGAGTTATTGCTAATTGACCAGTTTTACCTATTCAGCAAGACATATATATATATATATATATATATATATATATATATATATATATATATATATATATATATATATATATATATATATATATATATAAGTAATTTTTCAGGTGTCCGACCAAGAAATTCTTCTTTAGAACTTTTACAGAGAGCACAAGAAAAAATATATTAAAAAAAAAAAAGAACGAGAAAGGAACTAGGGATTAGAGTTGGTAATGTTTACAGCTGAGAAATGTTGTCAGATAATCAGATTCAGAAGAAACATAAACATAATAAATAATATTGAATGAAGTCTCTGGTTAACGTATTAAAACTTGGAGAATCCAGTGTGAGGACGCCTTGGGAGAAACTGTTAGTATGATAAAGAAAGAGGATGAGGACAAGGAGGAAGAGGAGCAGGAGGACAAGAAAAAGGAGGAAGAGGAACAGGAAAAGGAAGAAGAAGAGGAAGAAAATAAGTAGGAGGTGGAGAAGGCGAACGATGATGACAAAGAGAACGAAAAGAAGACAAAGATGGAGAGAGAGATGATGATGGTGACAATGATAATGATGATGTTGATAATGATGACAATAATAATGATAAAGACAATGATCAGGATGATGATCACGTTAATAATAAAGATAAAGATAATGATAAGGATTATAATGATAATGATAACGATAATGATACCGACGATGATAACGATTATTATTACTACAAACTAAAGTGAGAAATGCTTTGGGCAGCGTAACTGAGGAAGTATGTGGTGAAGACTTACTGAGGAAGTATGTGGTGAAGACTTACTGAGGAAGTATGTGGTGAAGACTTACTGAGGAAGTATGTGGTGAAGACTTACTGAGGATGTATGTGGTGAAGACTTACTGAGGAAGTATGTGGTGAGGACTTACTGAGGAAGTATGTGGTGAAGACTTACTGAGGAAGTATGTGGTGAAGACATACTGAGGAAGTATGTGGTGAAGACTTACTGAGGAAGTATGTGGTGAAGACTTACTGAGGAAGTATGTGGTGAAGACTTATTTAGGAAATATGTGGTAAAGATTTACTAAGGAAGTATTTGGTGAAGACTACTGAGGAAGTATATGGTAAAGTCATACTCAGGAAGTATGTGGTTAAGATTTACTGAGGAAGCATGTGGAGAAGACTTACTGAGTAAGTATGTGGTGAAGACTTACTGAGAAATTATGTGGTGAAGACTTATTTATGAAGTATGTGGTAAAGACTTACTGATGAAGTATGTGGTGAAGATTTGCTGAGAAAGAATGTGGTGAAGACTTACTGAGGAAGTATGTGGTGAAGACTTACTGAGGAAGTATGTGGTGAAGACTTACTGAGGATGTATGTGGTGAGGACTTACTGAGGAAGTATGTGGTGAAGACTTACTGAGGATGTATGTGGGGAAGACTTACTGAGGATGTATGTGGTGAAGACTTACTGAGGATGTATGTGGTGAAGACTTACTGAGGAAGTATGTGGTGAAGACTTACTGAGGAAGTATGTGGTGAAGACTTACTGAGGATGTATGTGATGAAGACTTACTGAGGAAGTATGTGGTGAAGACTTACTGAGGAAGTATGTGGTGAAGACTTACTGAGGATGTATGTGGTGAAGACTTACTGAGGATGTATGTGGTGAAGACTTACTGAGGAAGTATGTGGTGAAGACTTACTGAGGAAGTATGTGGTGAAGACTTACTGAGGATGTATGTGGTGAAGACTTACTGAGGATGTATGTGGTGAAGACTTACTGAGTATGTATGTGGTGAAGACTTACTGAGGAAGTATGTGGTGAAGACTTACTGAGGATGTATGTGGTGAAGACTTACTGAGGATGTATGTGGTGAAGACTTACTGAGGAAGTATGTGGTGAAGACTTACTGAGGATGTATGTGGTGAAGACTTACTGAGGATGTATGTGGTGAAGACTTACTGAGGAAGTATGTGGTGAAGACTTACTGAGGATGTATGTGGTGAAGACTTACTGAGGATGTATGTGGTGAAGACTTACTGAGGAAGTATGTGGTGAAGACTTACTGAGGAAGTATGTGGTGAAGACTTACTGAGGATGTATGTGATGAAGACTTACTGAGGAAGTATGTGGTGAAGACTTACTGAGGAAGTATGTGGTGAAGACTTACTGAGGATGTATGTGGTGAAGACTTACTGAGGATGTATGTGGTGAAGACTTACTGAGGAAGTATGTGGTGAAGACTTACTGAGGAAGTATGTGGTGAAGACTTACTGAGGATGTATGTGGTGAAGACTTACTGAGGATGTATGTGGTGAAGACTTACTGAGGATGTATGTGGTGAAGACTTACTGAGGAAGTATGTGGTGAAGACTTACTGAGGATGTATGTGGTGAAGACTTACTGAGGAAGTATGTGGTGAAGACTTACTGAGGATGTATGTGGTGAAGACTTACTGAGGATGTATGTGGTGAAGACTTACTGAGGAAGTATGTGGTAAGGACTTACTGAGGAAGTATGTGGTGAAGACTTACTGAGGAAGTATGTGGTGAAGACTTACGGAGGATGTATGTGGTGAAGACTTACTGAGGATGTATGTGGTGAAGACTTACTGAGGAAGTATGTGGTGAAGACTTACTGAGGATGTATGTGGTGAAGACTTACTGAGGAAGTATGTGGTGAAGACTTACTGAGGAAGTATGTGCTGAAGACTTACTGAGGATGTATGTGGTGAAGACTTACTGAGGATGTATGTGGTGAAGACTTACTGAGGATGTATGTGGTGAAGACTTACTGAGGAAGTATGTGGTGAAGACTTACTGAGGATGTATGTGGTGAAGACTTACTGAGGAAGTATGTGGTGAGGACTTACTGACGAAGTATGTGGTGAAGACTTACTGAGGAAGTATGTGGTGAAGACTTACTGAGGAAGTATGTGGTGAAGACTTACTGAGGATGTATGTGGTGAAGACTTACTGAGGAAGTATGTGGTGAAGACTTACTAAGGATATATGTGGTGAAGAATTACTGAGGATGTATGTGGTGAAGACTTACTGAGGATGTATGTGGTGAAGACTTACTGACGAAGTATGTGGTGAAGACTTACTGAGGATGTATGTGGTGAAGACTTACTGAGGATGTATGTGGTGAAGATTTAATGAGGAAGTATGTGGTGAAGACTTACTGAGGAAGTATGTGGTGAAGACTTACTGAGGATGTATGTGGTGAAGACTTACTGAGGATGTATGTGGTGAAGACTTAATGAGGAAGTATGTGGTGAAGACTTACTGAGGAAGTATGTGGTGAAGACTTACTGAGGATGTATGTGGTGAAGACTTACTGAGGAAGTATGTGGTGAAGACTTACTGAGGATGTATGTGGTGAAGACTTACTGAGGAAGTATGTGGTGAAGACATACTGAGGAAGTATGTGGTGAAGACTTACTGAGGATGTATGTGGTGAAGACTTACTGAGGATGTATGTGGTGAAGACTTACTGAGGAAGTATGTGGTGAAGACGTACTGAGGATGTATGTGGTGAAGACTTAATGAGGAAGTATGTGGTGAAGACATACTGAGGATGTATGTGGTGAAGACTTACTGAGGATGTATGTGTTGAAGACTTACTGAGGAAGTATGTGGTGAAGACTTACTGAGGATGTATGTGGTGAAGACTTAATGAGGAAGTATGTGGTGAAGACTTACTGAGGAAGTATGTGGTGAAGACTTACTGAGGAAGTATGTGGTGAAGACATACTGAGGATGTATGTGGTGAAGACTTACTGAGGAAGTATGTGGTGAAGACTTACTGAGGATGTATGTGGTGAAGACTTAATGAGGAAGTATGTGGTGAAGACTTACTGAGGATGTATGTGGTGAAGACTTAATGAGGAAGTATGTGGTGAAGACATACTGAGGATGTATGTGGTGAAGACATACTGAGGAAGTATGTGGTGAAGACATACTGAGGACGTATGTGGTGAAGACTTACTGAGGATGTATGTGGTGAAGACTTACTGAGGAAGTATGTGGTGAAGACTTACTGAGGATGTATGTGGTGAAGACATACTGAGGATGTATGTGGTGAAGACTTAATGAGGAAGTATGTGGTGAAGACATACTGAGGAAGTATGTGGTGAAGACATACTGAGGATGTATGTGGTGAAGACTTAATGAGGAAGTATGTGGTGAAGACATACTGAGGATGTATGTGGTGAAGACTTAATGAGGATGTATGTGGTGAAGACTTACTGAGGAAGTATGTGGTGAAGACTTACTGAGGATGTATGTGGTGAAGACTTAATGAGGATGTATGTGGTGAAGACTTACTGAGGAAGAATGTGGTGAAGACTTACTGAGGATGTATGTGGTGAAGACTTAATGAGGATGTATGTGGTGAAGACTTACTGAGGAAATATGTGGTGAAGACTTACTGAGGAAGTACGTGATTAAGACTTACTGAGGAAGAATGTGATGAAGACTTACTGAGGAAGTATGTGGTGAAGACTTACTGAGGAAGTATGTGGTGAAGACTTACTGAGGATGTACGTAATAAAGACTTACTGAGGAAGTATGTAATGAAGACTTACTGAGGAAGAATGTGATGAAGAATTACTGAGGAAGTATGTGGTGAAGACTTACTGAGGATGTATGTGGTGAAGACTTACTGAGGAAGTATGTGGTGAAGACTTACTGAGGATGTATGTGGTGAAGACTTACTGAGGAAGTATGTGGTGAAGACTTACTGAGGAAGTATGTGGTGAAGACTTACTGAGGAAGTATGTGGTGAAGACTTACTGAGGAAGTATGTGGTGAAGACTTACTCAGGATGTATGTGGTGAAGACTTAATGAGGAAGTATGTGGTGAAGACTTACTGAGGAAGTATGTGGTGAAGACTTACTCAGGATGTATGTGGTGAAGACTTAATGAGGAAGTATGTGGTGAAGACTTACTGAGGATGTATGTGGTGAAGACTTAATGAGGAAGTATGTGGTGAAGACATACTGAGGATGTATGTGGTGAAGACATACTGAGGAAGTATGTGGTGAAGACATACTGAGGATGTATGTGGTGAAGACTTACTGAGGATGTATGTGGTGAAGACTTACTGAGGAAGTATGTGGTGAAGACTTACTGAGGATGTATGTGGTGAAGACATACTGAGGATGTATGTGGTGAAGACTTAATGAGGAAGTATGTGGTGAAGACATACTGAGGAAGTATGTGGTGAAGACATACTGAGGATGTATGTGGTGAAGACTTAATGAGGAAGTATGTGGTGAAGACATACTGAGGATGTATGTGGTGAAGACTTAATGAGGATGTATGTGGTGAAGACTTACTGAGGAAGTATGTGGTGAAGACTTACTGAGGATGTATGTGGTGAAGACTTAATGAGGATGTATGTGGTGAAGACTTACTGAGGAAGAATGTGGTGAAGACTTACTGAGGATGTATGTGGTGAAGACTTAATGAGGATGTATGTGGTGAAGACTTACTGAGGAAGTATGTGGTGAAGACTTAATGAGGAAGTACGTGATTAAGACTTACTGAGGAAGAATGTGATGAAGACTTACTGAGGAAGTATGTGGTGAAGACTTACTGAGGAAGTATGTGGTGAAGACTTACTGAGGATGTACGTAATAAAGACTTACTGAGGAAGTATGTAATGAAGACTTACAGAGGAAGAATGTGATGAAGAATTACTGAGGAAGTATGTGGTGAAGACTTACTGAGGATGTATGTGGTGAAGACTTACTGAGGAAGTATGTGGTGAAGACTTACTGAGGATGTATGTGGTGAAGACTTACTGAGGAAGTATGTGGTGAAGACTTACTGAGGAAGTATGTGGTGAAGACTTACTGAGGAAGTATGTGGTGAAGACTTACTGAGGAAGTATGTGGTGAAGACTTACTGAGGAAGTATGTGGTGAAGACTTACTGAGGAAGTATGTGGTGAAGACTTACTGAGGAAGTATGTGGTGAAGACTTACTGAGGATGTATGTGGTGAAGACTTACTGAGGAAGTATGTGGTGAAGACTTACTGAGGATGTATGTGGTGAAGACTTAATGAGGAAGTATGTGGTGAAGACTTACTGAGGATGTATGTGGTGAAGACTTACTGAGGAAGTATGTGGTGAAGACTTACTGAGGATGTATGTGGTGAAGACTTAATGAGGAAGTATGTGGTGAAGACTTACTGAGGATGTATGTGGTGAAGACTTAATGAGGAAGTATGTGGTGAAGACATACTGAGGATGTATGTGGTGAAGACATACTGAGGAAGTATGTGGTGAAGACATACTGAGGATGTATGTGGTGAAGACTTACTGAGGATGTATGTGGTGAAGACTTACTGAGGAAGTATGTGGTGAAGACTTACTGAGGATGTATGTGGTGAAGACATACTGAGGATGTATGTGGTGAAGACTTAATGAGGAAGTATGTGGTGAAGACATACTGAGGAAGTATGTGGTGAAGACATATACTGAGGATGTATGTGGTGAAGACTTAATGAGGAAGTATGTGGTGAAGACATACTGAGGATGTATGTGGTGAAGACTTAATGAGGATGTATGTGGTGAAGACTTACTGAGGAAGTATGTGGTGAAGACTTACTGAGGATGTATGTGGTGAAGACTTAATGAGGATGTATGTGGTGAAGACTTACTGAGGAAGAATGTGGTGAAGACTTACTGAGGATGTATGTGGTGAAGACTTAATGAGGATGTATGTGGTGAAGACTTACTGAGGAAGTATGTGGTGAAGACTTACTGAGGAAGTACGTGATTAAGACTTAATGAGGAAGAATGTGATGAAGACTTACTGAGGAAGTATGTGGTGAAGACTTACTGAGGTAGTATGTGGTGAAGACTTACTGAGGATGTACGTAATAATGACTTACTGAGGAAGTATGTAATGAAGACTTACTGAGGAAGAATGTGATGAAGAATTACTGAGGAAGTATGTGGTGAAGACTTACTGAGGATGTATGTGGTGAAGACTTACTGAGGAAGTATGTGGTGAAGACTTACTGAGGATGTATGTGGTGAAGACTTACTGAGGAAGTATGTGCTGAAGACTTACTGAGGAAGTATGTGGTGAAGACTTACTGAGGAAGTATGTGGTGAAGACTTACTGAGGAAGTATGTGGTGAAGACTTACTGAGGAAGTATGTGGTGAAGACTTACTGAGGATGTATGTGGTGAAGACTTACTGAGGAAGTATGTGGTGAAGACTTACTGAGGATGTATGTGGTGAAGACTTACTGAGGAAGTATGTGGTGAAGACTTACTAAGGATGTATGTGGTGAAGACTTACTGAGGATGTATGTGGTGAAGACTTACTGAGGATGTATGTGGTGAAGACTTACTGAGGAAGTATGTGGTGAAGACTTACTGAGGATGTATGTGGTGAAGACATACTGAGGATGTATGTGGTGAAGACTTAATGAGGAAGTATGTGGTGAAGACATACTGAGGAAGTATGTGGTGAAGACATACTGAGGATGTATGTGGTGAAGACTTAATGAGGAAGTATGTGGTGAAGACATACTGAGGATGTATGTGGTGAAGACTTAATGAAGATGTATGTGGTGAAGACTTACTGAGGAAGTATGTGGTGAAGACTTACTGAGGATGTATGTGGTGAAGACTTAATGAGGATGTATGTGGTGAAGACTTACTGAGGAAGAATGTGGTGAAGACTTACTGAGGATGTATGTGGTGAAGACTTAATGAGGATGTATGTGGTGAAGACTTACTGAGGAAGTATGTGGTGAAGACTTACTGAGGAAGTACGTGATTAAGACTTACTGAGGAAGAATGTTATGAAGACTTACTGAGGAAGTATGTGGTGAAGACTTACTGAGGAAGAATGTGGTGAAGACTTACTGAGGATGTACGTAATAATGACTTACTGAGGAAGTATGTAATGAAGACTTACTGAGGAAGAATGTGATGAAGAATTACTGAGGAAGTATGTGGTGAAGACTTACTGAGGATGTATGTGGTGAAGACTTACTGAGGAAGTATGTGGTGAAGACTTACTGAGGATGTATGTGGTGAAGACTTACTGAGGAAGTATGTGGTGAAGACTTACTGAGGAAGTATGTGGTGAAGACTTACTGAGGAAGTATGTGGTGAAGACTTACTGAGGAAGTATGTGGTGAAGACTTACTGAGGAAGTATGTGGTGAAGACTTACTGAGGAAGTATGTGGTGAAGACTTACTGAGGAAGTATGTGGTGAAGACTTACTGAGGATGCATGTGGTGAAGACTTACTGAGGAAGTATGTGGTGAAGACTTACTAAGGATGTATGTGGTGAAGACTTACTGAGGATGTATGTGGTGAAGACTTACTGAGGATGTATGTGGTGAAGATTTAATGAGGAAGTATGTGGTGAAGACTTACTGAGGAAGTATGTGGTGAAGACTTACTGAGGATGTATGTGGTGAAGACTTACTGAGGATGTATGTGGTGAAGACTTAATGAGGAAGTATGTGGTGAAGACTTACTGAGGAAGTATGTGGTGATGACTTACTGAGGAAGTATGTGGTGAAGACTTAATGAGGAATTATGTGGTGAAGACTTACTGAGGAAGTATGTGGTGAAGACTTACCGAGGATGTATGTGGTGAAGACTTACTGAGGAAGTATGTGGTGAAGACTTACTGAGGATGTATGTGGTGAAGACTTACTGAGGATGTATGTGGTGAAGACTTACTGAGGAAGTATGTGGTGAAGACTTACTGAGGATGTATGTGGTGAAGACTTACTGAGGATGTATGTGGTGAAGACTTAATGAGGAAGTATGTGGTGAAGACATACTGAGGATGTATGTGGTGAAGACTTACTGAGGATGTATGTGGTGAAGACTTACTGAGGAAGTATGTGGTGAAGACTTACTGAGGATGTATGTGGTGAAGACTTAATGAGGAAGTATGTGGTGAAGACTTACTGAGGATGTATGTGGTGAAGACATACTGAGGAAGTATGTGGTGAAGACATACTGAGGAAGTATGTGGTGAAGACATACTGAGGATGTATGTGGTGAAGACTTACTGAGGATGTATGTGGTGAAGACTTACTGAGGAAGTATGTGGTGAAGACTTACTGAGGATGTATGTGGTGAAGACTTACTGAGGATGTATGTGGTGAAGACTTACTGAGGATGTATGTGGTGAAGACTTACTGAGGATGTATGTGGTGAAGACTTACTGAGGATGTGTGTGGTGAAGACTTACTGAGGAAGTATGTGGTGAAGACTTACTGAGGAAGTATGTGGTGAAGACTTACTGAGGAAGTATGTGGTGAAGACATACTGAGGATGTATGTGGTGAAGACTTACTGAGGAAGTATGTGGTGAAGACTTACTGAGGATGTATGTGGTGAAGACTTAATGAGGATGTATGTGGTGAAGACTTAATGAGGATGTATGTGGTGAAGACATACTGAGGATGTATGTGGTGAAGACTTAATGAGGAAGTATGTGGTGAAGACATACTGAGGAAGTATGTGGTGAAGACATACTGAGGATGTATGTGGTGAAGACTTAATGAGGAAGTATGTGGTGAAGACATACTGAGGATGTATGTGGTGAAGACTTAATGAAGATGTATGTGGTGAAGACTTACTGAGGAAGTATGTGGTGAAGACTTACTGAGGATGTATGTGGTGAAGACTTAATGAGGATGTATGTGGTGAAGACTTACTGAGGAAGAATGTGGTGAAGACTTACTGAGGATGTATGTGGTGAAGACTTAATGAGGATGTATGTGGTGAAGACTTACTGAGGAAGTATGTGGTGAAGACTTACTGAGGAAGTACGTGATTAAGACTTACTGAGGAAGAATGTTATGAAGACTTACTGAGGAAGTATGTGGTGAAGACTTACTGAGGAAGTATGTGGTGAAGACTTACTGAGGATGTACGTAATAATGACTTACTGAGGAAGTATGTAATGAAGACTTACTGAGGAAGAATGTGATGAAGAATTACTGAGGAAGTATGTGGTGAAGACTTACTGAGGATGTATGTGGTGAAGACTTACTGAGGAAGTATGTGGTGAAGACTTACTGAGGATGTATGTGGTGAAGACTTACTGAGGAAGTATGTGGTGAAGACTTACTGAGGAAGTATGTGGTGAAGACTTACTGAGGAAGTATGTGGTGAAGACTTACTGAGGAAGTATGTGGTGAAGACTTACTGA
The DNA here is from genome assembly GCF_038502225.1 of Cherax quadricarinatus. Classification (NCBI taxonomy): domain Eukaryota; kingdom Metazoa; phylum Arthropoda; class Malacostraca; order Decapoda; family Parastacidae; genus Cherax; species Cherax quadricarinatus. Next base: position 64,982,038 of record NC_091297.1, on the reverse strand, counting down.
GGAAGTATGTGGTGAAGACTTACTGAGGAAGTATGTGGTGAAGACTTACGGAGGAAGTATGTGGTGAAGACTTACTGAGGATGTATGTGGTGAAGACTTACTGAGGAAGTATGTGGTGAAGACTTACTAAGGATGTATGTGGTGAAGACTTACTGAGGATGTATGTGGTGAAGACTTACTGAGGATGTATGTGGTGAAGATTTAATGAGGAAGTATGTGGTGAAGACTTACTGAGGAAGTATGTGGTGAAGACTTACTGAGGATGTATGTGGTGAAGACTTACTGAGGATGTATGTGGTGAAGACTTAATGAGGAAGTATGTGGTGAAGACTTACTGAGGAAGTATGTGGTGATGACTTACTGAGGAAGTATGTGGTGAAGACTTAATGAGGAATTATGTGGTGAAGACTTACTGAGGAAGTATGTGGTGAAGACTTACCGAGGATGTATGTGGTGAAGACTTACTGAGGAAGTATGTGGTGAAGACTTACTGAGGATGTATGTGGTGAAGACTTACTGAGGATGTATGTGGTGAAGACTTACTGAGGAAGTATGTGGTGAAGACTTACTGAGGATGTATGTGGTGAAGACTTACTGAGGATGTATGTGGTGAAGACTTAATGAGGAAGTATGTGGTGAAGACATACTGAGGATGTATGTGGTGAAGACTTACTGAGGATGTATGTGGTGAAGACTTACTGAGGAAGTATGTGGTGAAGACTTACTGAGGATGTATGTGGTGAAGACTTAATGAGGAAGTATGTGGTGAAGACTTACTGAGGATGTATGTGGTGAAGACATACTGAGGAAGTATGTGGTGAAGACTTACTGAGGATGTATGTGGTGAAGACTTACTGAGGAAGTATGTGGTGAAGACTTACTGAGGATGTATGTGGTGAAGACTTAATGAGGAAGTATGTGGTGAAGACATACTGAGGAAGTATGTGGTGAAGACATACTGAGGATGTATGTGGTGAAGACTTACTGAGGATGTATGTGGTGAAGACTTACTGAGGAAGTATGTGGTGAAGACTTACTGAGGATGTATGTGGTGAAGACTTACTGAGGATGTATGTGGTGAAGACTTACTGAGGATGTATGTGGTGAAGACTTACTGAGGATGTATGTGGTGAAGACTTACTGAGGATGTGTGTGGTGAAGACTTACTGAGGAAGTATGTGGTGAAGACTTACTGAGGAAGTATGTGGTGAAGACTTACTTAGGAAGTATGTGGTGAAGACATACTGAGGATGTATGTGGTGAAGACTTACTGAGGAAGTATGTGGTGAAGACTTACTGAGGATTTATGTGGTGAAGACTTAATGAGGATGTATGTGGTGAAGACTTAATGAGGATGTATGTGGTGAAGACATACTGAGGATGTATGTGGTGAAGACTTAATGAGGAAGTATGTGGTGAAGACATACTGAGGAAGTATGTGGTGAAGACATACTGAGGATGTATGTGGTGAAGACTTAATGAGGAAGTATGTGGTGAAGACATACTGAGGATGTATGTGGTGAAGACTTAATGAGGATGTATGTGGTGAAGACTTACTGAGGAAGTATGTGGTGAAGACTTACTGAGGATGTATGTGGTGAAGACTTAATGAGGATGTATGTGGTGAAGACTTACTGAGGAAGAATGTGGTGAAGACTTACTGAGGATGTATGTGGTGAAGACTTAATGAGGATGTATGTGGTGAAGACTTACTGAGGAAGTATGTGGTGAAGACTTACTGAGGAAGTACGTGATTAAGACTTACTGAGGAAGAATGTGATGAAGACTTACTGAGGAAGTATGTGGTGAAGACTTACTGAGGAAGTATGTGGTGAAGACTTACTGAGGATGTACGTAATTAAGACTTACTGAGGAAGTATGTAATGAAGAATTACTGAGGAAGAATGTGATGAAGAATTACTGAGGAAGTACGTGATGAAAACTTACTGAGTAAGTATGTGGTGAAGACTTACTGAGGAAGTATGTGGTGAAGACTTACTGAGGATGTACGTATTTAAGACTTACTGAGGAAGTATGTAATGAAGACTTACTGAGGAAGAATGTGATGAAGACTTACTGAGGAAGTATGTGGTGAAGACATACTGAGGATGTATGTGGTGAAGACTTAATGAGGAAGTATGTGGTGAAGACATACTGAGGATGTATGTGGTGAAGACTTAATGAGGATGTATGTGGTGAAGACTTACTGAGGAAGTATGTGGTGAAGACTTACTGAGGATGTATGTGGTGAAGACTTAATGAGGATGTATGTGGTGAAGACTTACTGAGGAAGAATGTGGTGAAGACTTACTGAGGATGTATGTGGTGAAGACTTAATGAGGATGTATGTGGTGAAGACTTACTGAGGAAGTATGTGGTGAAGACTTACTGAGGAAGTACGTGATTAAGACTTACTGAGGAAGAATGTGATGAAGACTTACTGAGGAAGTATGTGGTGAAGACTTACTGAGGAAGTATGTGGTGAAGACTTACTGAGGATGTACGTAATTAAGACTTACTGAGGAAGTATGTAATGAAGACTTACTGAGGAAGAATGTGATGAAGACTTACTGAGGAAGAATGTGATGAAGACTTACTGAGGAAGTATGTGGTGAAGACATACTGAGGATGTATGTGGTGAAGACTTAATGAGGAAGTATGTGGTGAAGACATACTGAGGATGTATGTGGTGAAGACTTAATGAGGATGTATGTGGTGAATACTTACTGAGGAAGTATGTGGTGAAGACTTACTGAGGATGTATGTGGTGAAGACTTAATGAGGATGTATGTGGTGAAGACTTACTGAGGAAGAATGTGGTGAAGACTTACTGAGGAAGTATGTGGTGAAGACTTACTGAGGAAGTATGTGGTGAAGACTTACTGAGGATGTACGTAATTAAGACTTACTGAGGAAGTATGTAATGAAGACTTACTGAGGAAGAATGTGATGAAGACTTACTGAGGAAGAATGTGATGAAGACTTACTGAGGAAGAATGTGATGAAGACTTACTGAGGAAGAATGTGATGAAGACTTACTGAGGAAGAATGTGATGAAGACTTACTGAGGAAGAATGTGATGAAGACTTACTGAGGAAGAATGTGATGAAGACTTACTGAGGAAGAATGTGATGAAGACTTACTGAGGAAGAATGTAATGAAGACTTACTGAGGAAGAATGTGATGAAGACTTACTGAGGAAGAATGTGATGAAGACTTACTGAGGAAGAATGTGATGAAGACTTACTGAGGAAGTATCTGACGGTGATACAAATAACCCGCACATAGGAAAGAGGAGCTTACGACGACGTTTCCTGGGACATCTAACTTACTTTTCGCGATACTAACACCCTTGGCACTAATCTAGTTAGTACCTCTTCTCCCGCTGTAGATGCTACAGTTGTCTCCTCTATTTCAGGTTCCTTTTGTCCTCTTGAGTACATTGTAGAAACTGGCAGTTCTTTTTCTGACAGACTCAAGGAGCGCAAAAGAAGTGTTGGGGTTGCCGACACCAACGATCCTCTTTTCTTTCATGTTAGAGATCACAGTCATCCTACTGACTGGTCTTCTGCTAACACTGTCCACCACACTTCTAATTTTCAAAGTTTCCGTCTTGTCGAATCCTCTCTTATATACACATTTCCTTGTATGAACATTAGTCCTGATTCTGTCTCTGTAAATGTTTTACTTTCAAGTTACATTGTCAAATGCTCGAAACTGCAGAACACAAGTGACTTACATTGATTCTTTTTTCACCTTCTACCTCTTCTCTTTTCCTTTTTCTTGCCTCTCTTGTTTAGGGTTTCCTTTCTTCTGCCTTGGGTGTTTCATTCACTTTTTCCACTCTGTGGTTCTGGCCATATTCCTTGTGGGCTCTTAGCCCTCCTGCAGTGCTTCTCTATCTTGGCCTTTGACTGATTCCACTACTACTACTACTACTCCTACTACTACTACTACTACTACTACTACTACTACTACTACTACTACTACTACAACAACTACTACAACTACTACTACTACAACTTCTACTACTACTAACTACTACCACTACTCACTACACTACCACTACTACACTACTACACACTACACCTACACCACTACCACACCACTCCACTACCACTACTACACCACACCACACACCACTCACTACAACCACTACTCACTACCACAACAAATACACTCACTCCACTACACTACACACACTACACCACTACTACAACCACTCTACTACAACTCACTACTACCACTTACTTCACCACTACTACCAACTACACATACAATCCACTACATACTACTACTACTCTCACTCACTACACTACTACTACTTACTCAATACCATACTACTACTACTACACTCACTACACTACTACTACCACTACCTACTACTCTACTCACTACTACCACTACCACTATACCACTCCACACTACTACTACCAACTACCACTACACTACTACTTCAACAACAACTCACCACTACACCTACTACCACTACTACTACTACTCACTACTACACTACTATACTTCATACTTACACTACTACTCACTCTAACTACTACTACCACTACACTACCACTACTACTCACTGCTACCTACATACACACCACACACACTACCTACCACCACTACTACTATCCACTACTACTACTACTACCATTACTACCATACCTACACCTACTACATCCACTACCACATTACTACTACCACTACTACATCCACCACCTATACATACTCACTACCACACCACTCACACCACCATACCAACCACTACTACCACTACCACTACCACTACCATACCTACTACTCACTACCAACCACACTACCACTCCACCACCACTCAGGCTACCACTCAACCTTACACTAACCACTACTCACTACCACAACCAACCTACCACTACTACTACCACCACTACACCACTACCTAACTAATACCACCACCGCCTACCTCACCTACCACTACCACCTACCGACACCTCACCACCTACTACTCACAGCCACCACCTACCACACCTACTCACCACCAGTTACCACTACTACACCCACCACTCACTACTACATTACTACTACACTACTACCATTACACTCTACTACCACAACACTACTACTCCACTACTAACCTACCACTACAATCCACTCACTACTTACTACTACTCACAACAACTAGTACAACACTACCTTACCTTACTACACTACTACCACCACAAGCCACTACTACTATCTACTACTACTACTACTACTACCATTACTACCACTCATTATTCACACACCACCAACACCAACTACACTACCACTACAACAACTACCACTACTACTACTACTACTACCACTACTATACACAACTGACCACTACTACTACCACCAATACCAACCACCTACTCACCATACTAAACCATTGCTACACTACTACTACAACCTACCACACTACCACACTACTACTACCACTGTTACTACTCACTACATTAAACAAATACACTACCACCACTACTACAACCACTGCCACTATCATCACTACCTACACTCCATTACCACTACCACTACCTACCTACAACCACCACTACACTACCTACCAACTGACTACCACCTGCACTACCACTCACGACCTACTTCTACCACCTACCACCTGCCACTGCACCACTACAACCTACTACACTGCCATTAGCACTACCTACACCATTACTACCTACCATACCTACTCACCTTCACCGCCACTACTACCTCACCAATCTACCTGCACACCTACTACAACCACTACTCACTACCTACACTACCATACCTACTAATAATACTCACAACTACCACTACCAACCACTACCACTACTTCACTGCTACCATTACTAACATCACTGCATACCACCACTACCACTACTACAACCAATCCCACCACCATTACTACTACCACTACTACTACGACAACAACAACCTACTACCACTACTACTGTTCCACTACCACACTCCACTACAACCACCACTACCACTACACAATACCACCTACCACTACCACTACTACAACTGCTACACCACTACCATACCACTATAACTACACTGCCACCACAACTACTTCTACTACAACCACTACTACTACTACACTACCACACTAAAACTTACACTTACCACTACCACCTACTACCACTACTACTCTACTACTACTCTAACATTACTCACCTCCACTACCTACCTACTACTACAACCTACTGCCACTACTACTACCACTTGCACACCAACTACCTACAACAACAACTACACTACTACAACATTAATGCACTACAATACCATTACTACCTTACTACTACTACACAACCACTCCACTCCACTACTCAACCACCACTACTACCTACACAACCACTACCCATTACTGCACTACATTACTATTACTCCACCTACTACTAGCATTATTATTACTACTACCACCACAACTACCACTCAGCATTATTATTACATACCTACTCTACACTATTACTACTACCACTACTACAACCGCTACCACCACCACTACTACCACTACTACACTAACTACACACTACACTACTACTACTCCACTACTACTACTACTACTACACACAACAACATACTACTAGGCCACTACCACACATTACGCTACCACCACTACCACTTACTTACTACTGCCACTACCACTACAACTCTACCACTGCACTACTACAACCTACTACCACAGCCACCTACTACCACTACTACTACAACTCCGCACCACTACTACCACCACTGCCACACTACCTACACGACACTACAACAACAACCTACTACACTACTACTACTACAATCCACTACTACCTACTACTACTACTACAACTACTACTACTACTACTAATACTCATGCTACTACCACCACCACCTACTACTACCTACTCCCACAACCAACTACTACTACACTACTACATTACACTACACAACCACTACTATCAATCCACTACCTACCAACTCACTACCTACACACCACACCACACTACTACTACTACTACTTACTACTTCACCACACCAACCACTACTACCTCACTACATTACTGCTACCACAACTACACTACTGACACTATTACTACTACCACGACTAATACCACTACCACTACTACCACTATACACCACTACTACTACTACTACCACTACTACTACTACTCCACTTATTACTACTACGCTACCATTATTACCACTATCACCACTCACTACTACAACAACTACTAATACTACTACTACTACAATCTACTACTACTACCATACTATTACCAACTACCATAACTACAACCTACTACTACCTACTTATAACAGCCACCAACTACCTACTACTACTACTACTACCTATTACTAGCACTACTAAAACAACTACTACTACTACTTACTACCACCTACCACTACTACTACTACCTACTGCACAACATACCACTGCCACTAATACATACCACCACTCACCTACAATACAACTATACTTACTACTACCACTATTACCACGCAACCATTACCACACACTACCTTACTACACTAATACCATTACCACTACCACCTACCACTATCACTTGTTATTACCACACTACTACTCACTCTATTATCCACACTACCACTACACTACTACTATTATACTCCACTACTGCACAACCACTACCACTACTACTACCTTACACCTACCACGCTACACCACTCCACGCACTACCATACTACACCACCATCACTCACTACTACCTACTACTACTACTATCCACCCACCATCCACTACACTACTCCACATTACTACACCACTATCCACTACCACTTACCACTTACTAAACTACCACTACCATCATATTACTACCACTCTATTACTCTACTACCACAATACTATTCCACTACTACTACCACTACTACATACTACCACTACCACATACCACTACCACTACCTCCACTCCACCACCACTACTACCACCATCCATCCACTACCTACTACTACCACATACTACCATTACACCACTACCACCACCATTCCACTACCACTACCACCATATACCACTCCACCACCACCACTACCTACTACCACTACTACTCACTACTACCATTACCACTACCACCACTGCTAGCTATTACACCACTACTACCATACTACCACTACCACCATCACCTCACACCACTACTACCACACCACACACCACTACTACCTACTACCACTACTACCTACCACCACTACTACAACTAACTACTATACTACTACTATTCCACTACGTACAACCACATACCTACTACTACTAATTACCACAACCATCACTACCACTACTACCATATTACTCACTACTACCTACCTACCTACCAACCACTTATACACCACTACACTACTACTACTACCTACTACTATTATTATTACCTACTACTACCAACCAAACCACTCACTACTACTACTACAACCACCACATACACCACCTTCCACTACACCTTCCACTACTACCTCCACTACTACAACCACTACCACACCTCCACTACTACCAACCACTACCACCTACCTTCCACTACCACTACTCACCACTACTACAACCTACCACTACCACTACCACCACTACCACTACATACCTACCTCACACTACACCACTACCACACTCACTACCTACCACTACTACCTACTACTACTACACTATTACAACCACTATACACTCACCACCACTACCACCACCACTACTACTCACTACCACTATCACTTGCTACCACTATACTACCACTATTACTCCACTACACTACTACCACTAATACCACTACCTACCACTTACTCCACTACCACTACCACTCCACTACTACACTCACACCTTACCTACTACCACTACCACTACCACAACCACTACTACCGACCACACCACTACACACTACTATACTACTACCATTACCTACTACCACTACTACACTACTACCTCACTATACTACACTATTTACCACAACCACTACTACTACTACTACCAACTACCTAGCAACTCCACTACTGGTGACCTACTACTACCTAACCACTACTACTACACACTACTACATCTACCACTAACAGCCAATTACAACACTACTCTCAACCAATTCACCTACACTACCACCATTACTACTACTACACTACACCATCTACTACTACTTACTACTACACTACTAGCACCATCCACTCACCACTACTGCCACCACTACCACTACCACCACTACCACTACTACACACCACTCCACTACCACTACAGCTACTCACTACTACACTACTACTACCACCTCACTGCAACCACTACTACTACCACCTACTGCCACTACCACTACCACCACTACCATTCTATCCACCTACTACTACTATTACTACCACACTATACCACTAGCCACTACTACACTACACTACAACTACCACACCACTACCACCACTAGCACCTCACTCACTACCACCACCCACCACCACCGCAACCACTACACCACACTACTCTACACCACCACTCACCTCACCTCCACACACACCACTCACCACTCACCTACCACCACCACCACTTCACCACCACCACCACACCACCACCTACCACAACACCACCCCACCATCACCACCACCACACCACTACAACACTTGATCCCACCAACCTCTCTCCCTATTTCCACTCCCACTTCTACTTCCTCTACCAGTCTTACCTCCACCACTACCACTTCCACTACCACTTCCTCTACCAGTCTTACCTCCACCACTACCACTTCCACTACCACTTCCACTACCACTTCCACTACCAGCTTTACATCAACCACTTCTACTTCCACTACCAGCCTTACCTGTACCACTACCACTTCCACTACCACATTCGCTATCAGCCTTACCGGTACCAGTACCACTTCCACTTCCACTTACAGTCTTACGTCTACCACTTCCACTTCCAATACCAGCCGTACCTCTACCACTACTGTCACGATAGTTGCTGACCCCCCTTACATGTGTTGTATAGCTTAGCTGAGTATCATAGTACCATCCATGTGTTTATATAGAAGATCCTTAGGCCTAATGACTGTATGACGTCACGGGATGCGCATGAGTTAGTGGGATGCGCTACCTCGCTCTCACTCCATGCTTAGACATACAGCAGGCAGTAACACGGCAGGCTGGGCCCCTTCCTTACCACCGTCTGACAATATATAGCGTTACCATCCACAAGTGTGTTTATCTTCAACCATCATATCTCCTTCCGAACCCCCACGACAAATTGGTGGCAGCAGAAGGCCTGTAATTCTGACGATTACAGATTAGATTTTGCCACCGAAGTGGCTAGTTTATTGTGCACCCCATATCCATCCTGTGGACGGTAGCGCGAGAGCATGTGGATACACAAAAGGCCTAGGAACTAGGCCCCAAAGGGTTAACAGGAATACATATGGATTTATATCTACATATCTATAGTTCACTTATCTGTTACAAGCAAATTTAGGAAATTTGCTTAGTATATCTGGTATCTTATTTTCATTAATAAGATATCTTGACATGTCACATAGGTTATTATACTGTCTGTCTCTGTATTCCTCAATAAGTGGACAATTAAGCACATAGTGTTCAAGAGAGTGACCATATGCCTGATCACATAATTTACATTTAGTTTGATCATCATCTGTGTGTCTCCCAAACTGCCAGAAGTACTTGTAACCAAGCCTAAGCCTGGCCACTACAACATCAGTCAGTCTGTTCACATTGCAAGTTGCTCCATAAACATACTTATCTACGTTCATGTTATCATAGTGGGTTATAGATCTACTCAGGCTTCTAACTGAATTACAGCGATTTCTGGAGATAAATTTCTACTGAGCCTGTCGCCATCTTGTGACGCTAGGCCTGCCGAGGAGGGTAACGCTCGACCTACCTCAAGCCACTACCCGATCAAGCATCTACCAGCCTCTACATTATTCACTGGTCAGTCTCCATGTATTAGTGTTTAGATGCTTATTTGCATCACTCCCAAGGGGTTGACCCGAGTTTACAAAGTAAGCCAAACCAGCAGCCAGTCTGTGGTGGGGGAGTGAGTCAGACCACTCAAATCATTATGAAGCTGTGTGTAGTCTGCAGTCAATCAAACAAACGGGCTTCCACATGGATAAATTGTCATTTTTGTGGAAATTGGTGTCACGCCCCTTGTGCAGATATCCAAGAACTAGCTACAAGCAGTATTAAAACAGGGAAGTGTTTTTGGGTATGCCCAAATGAGGAAAATCTGTGGACTAAAATCACAAGGGTATTAAAAGAGGACAACATCAAAGCTGCTTTCATAGACAACCTGGAAGCTTTCTACAACAGATGGGAACATAAAAAGTCTGGGCTGAATGGTACTGCCCTTGATACTGGACATGTAGTCAGAAACTGTAAGGCTGGAGGTGATGTCCTGGTTGTCAGTAAATGTGGGGCTGATAGTGCTGTCCTGGGAGACAGTAATGGTGAAGCTGGAGGTGCTGTCCTGGGAGACAGTAATGGTGAAGCTGGAGGTGCTGTCCTGGGAGACAGTAATGGTGAAGCTGGAGATGCTGTCCTGGGAGGCAGTAATGGTGAAGCTGGAGATTTTGTCCAGGTAGTCGGGAATTATACGCAGGAAGGAATACATATAAATGACCTCATAGGGGACAGGAGCCGTAGTGGGGAAACAAGTGTAGTCAAAGATAAGATAAAACCAATATTGCAAACTAGAAATACCACACGAAATAGCAAACAAGAGGACTCCACTAGCTATAGTGAGGATATATTACCGAAAACAACTGGTGGGAGCTCCATTGTTGGTGCTAGGGAGGATAGAAGTAAGACAGGGAAACATGCACCAACAGGGAATACAGTCACAGAAACCCAAGGCAAACGGAAACCAAGCCTGTGCGCATACTATGCACTTGGTATCTGCAGACATGGGAAATCTGGAAAAACAGACGGGACGTGCAACTATGACCACCCTAGAAAATGCCATGCCCATATGACAACAGGAAAATGCAAACTCCCTTCCTGTAAGCTTTTTGACCCTGAAATGTGTACCTCTTCAGTACATGAAAGACTGTGCTATAACTTAAATTGCCAGGCACACCATCTAAAGGGTACAAAAAGATACGAAACATCCAGGCCATGGAAAAACCTGGGTAGCCACAGCCACTCAAGAGGGAGAGGTTTTTTAGTGCCAGGAAGGAAAAAAAACTGGCAGGAAATGGCAGAAATCGTACACCAAATCCAGTCATTCCTGGAGTGGAACCACAGTCGATGGCCTCCACTCCAAACCAACAGATACAGATACTAATGCCGGAAAAAAAATCCCCCCCCCAGTACCAACAATACCACCAGTCCGATGACATTCTTCTTTGCAAATATACAGGGTCTAAAGCCAGCAACAAACAACAAAATACCTTTCATCCGTGGACTGCTTGCAGAGGCAAAGGCAATGTTCGCGGCTTTCACTGAGACCCACATATAGGATCACTTGGACAACGAAATATGGATCCCAGGTTACAACCTATACAGATGTGACAGAGTGAACAGGCAAAAGGGAAGGGGTTGGCCTGTACATTGCAGAGTCACTTGTTTGCACAGAACTGCTAAATGCCTCAAATGATGTAGTGGAAGTTTTAGCAGTAAAGGTCGAGAACCAAAACCTAGTCATTGTGGTAGTCTACAAGCCTCCGGATGCAACATCCCAGCAATTCCAGGAACAGCTGCTAAAAATTGACCACTGTCTGGAAAATCTTCCAGCTCCTGCACCCAACATCTTGCTCCTGGGGGATTTCAACTTAAGGCACCTAAAATGCACGAATATAGCAAATAATATTGTTGCAGTAATAACACCAGGAGGCAGCTCTGATGAAAACTCACACTCACACGAGCTTTTAAATCTCTGCACAAAATTCAATTTAAACCAGCAAATAATAGAGCCTACTAGACTGGAGAATACACTAGACCTCATCTTCACTAACAATGATGATCTGATAAGAAATGTCACCATATCAAAAACAATATACTCAGATCACAACATAATTGAGGTTCAGACATGTATGCGTGGAGCCCCAGACCGACATAATGAGACTAGTCACGAGGGAGCATTCACCAAATTCAACTTCAATAACAAAAACATAAAGTGGGACCAAGTAAACCAAGTCCTAATCGATATAAGCTGGGAAGATATACTAAGCAACACAGACCCCAACGTATGCCTAGAACAGATTAACTTGGTGGCACTCGATGTATGCACAAGGCTTATTCCTTTAAGAAAAAGGAGGAGTAGATGTAAAATAGAAAGAGACAGGCGCTCCCTTTACAGGCGACGGAAAAGAATAACAGAGCGGCTAAAAGAGGTCAATATATCTGAAATGCGTAGGGAGACACTGGTCAGAGAAATAGCAAGCATCGAACTCAAGCTAGAGGAATCTTATAGAAGTCAGGAATCGCGAGAAGAACTAAAAGCCATAAATGAAATCGAAAGAAACCCAAAGTATTTCTTCTCCTATGCCAAATCAAAGTCGAGAACAACATCCAGTACTGGGCCCCTACTTAAACAAGATGGGTCCTACACAGATGACAGCAAGGAAATGAGTGAGCTACTCAAGTCCCAATATGACTCAGTTTTTAGCAAGCCGCTAATCAGACTGAGAGTCGAAGATCAAAACGAATTTTTTATGAGAGAGCCACAAAATTTGGTTAACACAAGCCTATCCGATGTTATCCTGACGCCAAATGACTTCGAACAGGCGATAAATGACATGCCCATGCACTCTGCCCCAGGGCCAGACTCATGGAACTCCTTGTTCATCAAGAACTGCAAGAAGCCCCTATCACGAGCCTTTTCCATCCTATGGAGAGGGAGCATGGACACGGGGGTCGTCCCACAGTTACTAAAAACAACAGACATAGCCCCACTCCACAAAGGGGGCAGTAAAGCAACAGCAAAGAACTACAGACCGATAGCACTAACATCCCATATCATAAAAATCTTTGAAAGGGTCCTAAGAAGCAAGATCACCACCCATCTAGAAACCCATCAGTTACACAACCCAGGGCAACATGGGTTTAGAACAAGTCGCTCCTGTCTGTCTCAACTATTGGATCACTACGACAAGGTCCTAAATGCACTAGAAGATAAAAAGAATGCTGATGTAATATATACAGACTTTGCAAAAGCCTTCGACAAGTGTGACCATGGCGTAATAGCGCACAAAATGCGTGCTAAAGGGATAACAGGAAAAGTCGGTCGATGGATCTATAATTTCCTCACTAACAGAACACAGAGAATAGTCGTCAACAGAGTAAAGTCCGAGGCAGCTACGGTGAAAAGCTCTGTTCCACAAGGCACAGTACTCGCTCCCATCTTGTTCCTCATCCTCATATCCGACATAGACAAGGATGTCAGCCACAGCACCGTGTCTTCCTTTGCAGATGACACCCGAATCTGCATGACAGTGTCTTCCATTGCAGACACTGCAAGGCTCCAGGTGGACATCAACCGAATCTTTCAGTGGGCTGCAGAAAACAATATGAAGTTCAACGATGAGAAATTTCAATTACTCAGATATGGTAAACACGAGAAAATTAAATCTTCATCAGAGTACAAAACAAATTCTGGCCACAAAATAGAGCGAAACACCAACGTCAAAGACCTGGGAGTGATCATGTCGGAGGATCTCACCTTCAAGGACCATAACATTGTATCAATCGCATCTGCTAGAAAAATGACAGGATGGATAATGAGAACCTTCAAAACTAGGGATGCCAAGCCCATGATGACACTCTTCAGGTCACTTGTTCTGTCTAGGCTGGAATATTGCTGCACACTAACAGCACCTTTCAAGGCAGGTGAAATTGCTGACCTAGAAAATGTACAGAGAACCTTCATGGCGCGCATAACGGAGATAAAACACCTCAATTACTGGGAGCGCTTGAGGTTCCTGAACCTGTATTCCCTGGAACGCAGGCGGGAGAGATACATGATTATATGCACCTGGAAAATCCTAGAGGGACTAGTACCGAACTTGCGCACGAAAATCACTCACTACGAAAGCAAAAGACTTGGCAAACGATGCAACATCCCCCCAATGAAAAGCAGGGGTGTCACTAGCACGTTAAGAGACCATACAATAAGTGTCAGGGGCCCGAGACTGTTCAACTGCCTTCCAGCATACATAAGGGGGATTACCAACAGACCCCTGGCAGTCTTCAAGCTGGCACTGGACAAGCACCTAAAGTCGGTTCCTGACCAGCCGGGCTGTGGCTCGTACGTTGGTTTGCGTGCAGCCAGCAGCAACAGCCTGGTTAATCAGGCTCTGATCCACCAGGAGGCCTGGTCACAGTCCGGGCCGCGGGGGCGTTGACCCCCGGAACTCTCTCCAGGTAAACTCCAGGTAAACTCCAGACCAAGTCCTGTCCAGCCTAGCCTTACACCATCCGGCCTTGCCTGCCAAGCCAGCTTTCCACCCCTGCTGTGCTCATCGTTAAAAGTTATCAAGCCATTCTGTGTGAAGGGTTAAGCCAAGCCAGTCAGCAACTAACCCAGGTGACTAACCCAGTACTCAAGCAAGCCACGTGGGTACAGTCTTCATCATCGCTTTGTGCTTCAAGTTCTAGCCATTCTGAGTGTTTTATCATCCCTGTGGTGTTGTGGTTTTTCGTGGGTTTGTTTTAAGCAAGCCCAGCTTAGAATATTTTCGCGCCTAGTGCGCGGGTGTCCCCAGTGAGACTTACGCCGTTCATCCCACAGGCCCAGTCGTTCATCCCACAGGCCCAGTTGTTCATCCCACAGGCCCAGTCACCACGCGATGTCTCACCACCGTCCTGCCTCACCCACTCACCCAACCAATACCACTGTTTTGTACCCTTATTACAGCTTCTAACACCATATTTTAAGGACCACATAGGGGGTCAAGAGCCAGAGTGTGTTCTTTGTCAGTAGTGCCATCGTTAAAAAGCCTCCTGTGTGGGTCCATCGTCGATTTAAGCGCAAATTCTTCGAGTGTGGAGAGAAGTCAGCGAACGCAGCCAGCCACGAGACGATAGTCTCCATCCTCCACCTCCATCCTCCACCCCACTTCAGTCAACAACGTCGCTACAGCGATAATATTTTTCATAGAGACATTGGTGAGTGTTGAGACATTTCTTTTTTGTGTTTCCAGTGTTTTCTTAGTGACATTCAGTGACTCGATTAGACTCAGTGTTTATTGTATACTGTTTGCAATTTTTTTCTCTCTCTCTTCAGTGTTAATTTTCGTGCATTATTTTATGTCTGTTGTGTTGTGTTTTTTTTTTTATATATACTTGAAGTAAGTACCTTAGTGTTTTTCCTTGTTGTGTGCAACATATAAGCAGTGTAGAATTTGTGTTACACTTCACAATTTCCTTGTGTTCACAGTATTGCAGTGAAGTAATTCAGTAATTTATTACCTTGTATTCTGCATCACAACTCAGTGTTGTCTGTTATATTTTTTCTCCCAGCATTTGTGTATTCTTGTTGTTTTTGTTTTCATTCATTTGCCATTTTATTTTTCTCTGTGTGTTGATCATTCTTGTGTTAATTATTTTCGTATAACCAGTGTCTAATTTGTCTTATCTCCACAGACAATAGTGCCATTAATTTGTTCAAGCAAGACAATTATTTTCCAAATTTTTCATACCTCAAGTTTCACTGCAAGAAAATTCTAGTATTGTGTTTATATTGATGTGTTGTGTTCTGCATCACTGTAAGTGTTCAAACTTTTTGTTCTGTATTTTTGCATCTAATATTTTTATATTTCATTGAACAAATTCACTCTTAGTGCAATTTTTAAGTTCTTCTTTTAAAGTAAATTGTTCTTTTGTTTGTTAAGTAAGTGTTGATTAAGCTGCAGTTAACAGTTAAAGTGTTCACTCAGTTCATTCCTTGATGATATATTTTCTTTTCTTGTAAACTGCATTTTCTTGTGTGTGTATTTTTTTTATTATTGCACATTGACTCATTTTGCAATAATTCTTGTGTAAACATTGTGTTGCCATTTAAAATTTTCCTTGCAGAAATTCTATGTAGTAGTGTACAGTACTTTTGATTAGTAATTGTTATTTGCAGTATTGCTACAGTTTATTTCAGTGCAGTTTCATATGCTCTGTTCTGTGCATAATATTTTATTCTTTGTGTGCCATTTTATTTTATTTTTAGTGAATTGTTTTCCCAGTTTGTTTTAATTTTGCACAAGATTTATTGAGTCCATTTTAACATTTTTGATTGATTTATCAATTATTGTTGAATTTCCTTATTGCATTGAGAGTAAAGACAACTCACTGTGCCATTAATTCAATTTAAAGTAAATATGAGCAAATTAGATTTGAGTAAAGTAAAATTTCTCTTGATTTTCAAAGTGTTGCTTATCCAGTTGAGTATATTCTTTTGTGAGTGTGAGTTTCCTTGTTTACAGTGTGACCTGTTAATTTTTATTTACTTATGCAGAATAGTTAAGTAATTTCTTCCCATTTAAGTTTACTGTGTTGTGTGTTCCTCAGTTACATTTTCTTTTATTTCTCTAAATTCTTGTTTTACATTTTGCAAACATGTCTCAAGTCTTCTCAAGCGATGCCTCAGCACATTCTGCTAGTACAACCATTAATGCATCAGTCCCAAATTCGAGTAATTCCTTGTCAAACAATAGACATACTCAGACTTCTAGCCTTCGCAATTTTAGCCATGATCCTTATGATGCTATGCCGTTGTTTAATGGTAACCCAGATAACCTAGAAGGATGGTTTACTGCTGTTTGTGCTAGAGCAAATGCCTCAGTAGATGGTCCTCCATCAGAGAGTTGCTTAATTAGTATCGGAAAGGAGAGTTTAGCTCATTCACCAGCAGCCTCGCATGTCTTCAACTTGATCCGTATGAAGGACTTTCAGGATCTAACCAAGTGGCAAGATTATGAGCAATTAATCTGTAACTATCTTGAACCAGTGCAAGAAACTGATCCTTTTGTCGTTCTTAAAGAATTAGTGTGTACAGGTCCGAGACCAGAGGAATCATTAGATGAGTTTGCTCTTTGTTTAAATAACCTAATGTCCTCATTCGTTAAATAAGGTCAAAGTTCCAAGTACCTTAAAGACAATGATAAACCAGCTCTCGAGGGGTTTGCTAAATTAGCAGCATTCGTAGTTATTAAACAGCTAATGCCACCAACATCAATGTATGTGTATAATTCTAGTCCTCTAAATGCCACAATGGGACCGCTTGCAGCTCTTATCCATTTGCGTAATTTGTGTCCCGAGGAAACCTTCCCTTATCGAAAGTCTACGTCAACCACTTTGTCTACTCCTGTACCTCCTCTTGTTTGTGCTACAACCAAAACTCCCAATCTAAATCACTCATGACCATCATCCAAAGCTAGTGTTAAGAGTTATCATTCCCGTAACACTCGTAGCATGTACAGTACCCATAGCCAAAGAACTTGCTATAATTGTGGTTACAGTGGCCACATCGCGGTAAACTGCCCTGATAGTCGCTCTAAGAGGCATCGTAATGCTGATAAGTACCAGTCCGCATTGCCTTATTGTACTTATCACAGAATACATGGTCATTACACATCCGAGTGCAATGCTCTCTATAACCTCCAGTATTCTAGGTCTTTCCATGGCCGTTTCAACCGCAGAGCCAGGAGAGGAAATAGAGATCGGGGTTCTCAGAATAACCAGAACCAGCCTCATTCTTCCAATTCGGGGGAATCCGAGCACCCCGATCTACTCGTCCAGTCGTGACAGTAAGTGATAATGAGTACACCATCCCAGTTCAAAATTCCTATGAAGCCTTAAGCAGCCTTGAGAATGACAACCCTACTGTTGATGTTGCTTCACACGTCTCTGATGTAGAGGAATTTGGGGAAGAAGTGGAACATGCCTACTCCGATGACAACCCACCCTTCTGTTTGCACATAACTCCAAATGAAACGATAGGTCCTTTAGTACAAGCTTCTATTCATAATGCACCCGTTCATGTGTTCATGGACTCTGGTGCGCAAGTTAATATCACCAGGTCTAGTTTGTTTAAAGAGAAGCAGTTACGACGTGTCCTCCTCGTTGAACCAACTATAACCTCCCTTAGTGGAGTAACTGGTTCCCTTCTGCATGTCCGAGGTCAGACTTCACTCACCTTTTCTATCCAAGGTAGAGACTTTACTGCTTCTTTTCTTGTTGTCGACCAGATTACTTTCCCTGGTGACCTTCTACTGGGATTTGTTTCTATGAGAGACTTACGCATTGTGCTTGACCCTTACCGATGGCATGCCCAAATTGACGACTTGATCGTTCCACTTTGAGGTTACTAGCTTGGATCAGAGATCTGCCATACTGCCGCAGAGTACGATGTACGGATTAAGTCCTTACAAGCCAATGCATTTTCCAGTAGCGGTCAGGCACTAGTAACTCTGTCACTCCCATCTGTGCTCCACCTACACCTTCAGATATGCAAGATAGTGTATTGCCTCAAGTGTCCGAGGACTCTCAGACTGCCTTGAGTGCTCAGCCTATCCCTGAAATGTCTGCTAGTCCAAGTAGCAGTTTCTCCACAGGGGACGCCTTGTCGGAAAACTATTACTTGAAACTAGTAATGTCATCTCTTGTTGATGTCACATGCCGACTGCAGAAAGACGTCTCTGTTGCGGCTAGTGCTCTCACTAGAGTGTCTGTTGTTGTTCCTAGTGTTCCAGATGGTGATAACGTCCTAGTTGATAGTGATTCCTGCAAGGTCAAGCGTTTATTTGTTGAACCTTCCTTACATGTTGTAAGAGACAGTAAGATCCATTTATTCCTTGATAACACTTCGGGTCACAGCCTTCGTCTCAGAGCAAATACCAATCTTGTTGACCTAATTCACTATCCTTACCCTGTTCAAGTACAGGATGACATGCCACCTGACCAGCGGGTCGGTGCTATTTCAACAGGGGAGACCTCATCCACTCCACTGGATCGATCCATTCCACCAGTTGAGGAGAAAGACTTAGCTCCCACTGACTTCCCAGACGAAGTCAAGCGTTTGTTGACTTTGTTGAACGTCGTAAAGCCATTGCCTTACCAGGTGAGAAGATGGGTATAACGAACTTATTGTCCCATCGTATTCCACTTGAACCTGGTACTAGACCTATTTATATACCTGCATACAGAATGCCTCATTCCCAAGTTGCTGTCACAGAAGAATTGATCAATCAAATGCTCGATGATGGAGTTATTCCACCTAGCAATTCACCCTGGAATGCGCCCTTGATCCTAGTGCCTAAGAAGGATGGTACTTGGCGCCCAGTGATTGACTTTAGGAAGTTAAATGCGAAAACTATTCCAGATCGCTTCCCACTTCCTGTACTGGGTGATCTTTTATGCAACATCAGAGATAACAAAGTCTTCTCGACCCTGGACTTGTTACAAGGGTTTTGGCAAGTCCCTCTTCACGAGGACAGCCAAGAGTTAACCGCATTCTCCACTCCCACAGGTCATTATCACTTCCTTCGAATGGCTTTTGGATTACGATCCTCTCCTATCACATTCTCAAGGCTCATGACCAATATCTTTAGAGGTCTTATAGGCAAAGCACTTATGGTATACTTAGATGACGTAATCATCATGTCCAAAGACGTGGATACACATCTGAAAAGACTTGATATAGTACTTGGTAAGCTTGAAGAAGCCAATTTAAAGATCAAACTGTCTAAATGTCACACAAATAACCCACACATAAAAGAGAGAAGCTTATGTGCGGGTTATTTGTGTATCGTTCCAGTCACGGTATTGTGCCTTTTTTGTTATTTGTCTAAATGTCAATTTTTCAGATCAGAAATTAAGTTTCTTGGTCACGTAGTCACTCCTAGAGGGGTTACGACTGATCAAAGTAAAGTAACGGCAGTACTAAATTTTCCATCCCCCAAAACTGCTGATGCTGTAAGATCCTTTGTGGGTCTAGCAGGTTTCTACAGATCTTTCATTGCTAATTTTTCTTCAATAGCAGCTCCTCTAACTGAATTGCTTAAGAAAGATGCTCCTTTCGTTTGGACCTTCCGTCAAGAAAGAGCATTCCAGACACTAAAAGAAAAGCTAACGTCCGCTCCCATTTTGAAATTCTCAGATTTTTCTAAGCCCTTCTATCTGACAACTGATGCTAGTTCAATTGGCATAGGTGCCGTACTAGCTCAGAAGACTGATGGCAAGTACAACGCAGTTGCATTTGCTAGTAGAGTCCTCACGAAGGCTGAACGTAATTATACAGTAACAGAGCAAGAAGCTTTAGCAATAGTATGGTCTTTAAAGCACTTCTGAGACATTATTTACCAGTACCCTGTTCATGTCTTGACAGACCATGCACCTCTGATACCTTTATTCCAGAACAAACAACCTACTGGAAGGTTAGCCAGATGGACCTTGACTATCCAAGAGTTCAATCCCACTTATGAACATTTACCTGGCAAGTCAAATGTAGTCACAGATGCTTTATCGCGACACGTTAGTATAGTAACTGCAGACCCTCCATTTACTGCCGAGGATGTAAAGAATGCCCAAAGAACAGACCCCATGTGGTCTGGTGTGATTCGATTCCTGCTCCAGGAAGACCTTATTCTTACTGTGAAGCCACCAGCACCCATTAGTGACTTTGTAATGAGCCAAGAATTACTGTATCGAACAGCCGAGTTGGGTACTCCAAGCAGAAGAGTATATCAGTTAGTAATTCCACAGTCACTAGTGAATGTAGCTCTACAGCTAGTTCACAATGCACCAGGTGTTGCACACCCTGGTATGGATCATTCGGTGAAACAAGCCAGAATGAAGTACTTTTGGCCACGTATGGCAACTGACATTTCAGAGTATGTTAAGAAACGTAGTGTTTGTATGCAGCATAAAGGAAATATCAATGGTCCTAATCCAATCCAGGTGTACCCAACCACTAGCGAACCGTGGGAAAGAGTTGCCCATGATTTGTTAACCAATTTTAAATGATCCCTCCAAGGCAACAAACATCTGTGTGTTATTGTAGACCGTTTCACCAGATATTGTGAGTTAGTTCCTATTGCAGATAAGACTGCTGAGACAGTAGCTAAAGCGTTTAGAGAACGCATTATCTGCAGGCATACCACCCCTAAGTCCTTAGTAACAGATAATGGAGGTGAATTCTGTAATGAGATTCTTGAAAATTTGTGTACCTTGTACAAGATCTCTAAATCCACCATTGTTCCTCATCATCCTGCCATCAATGGGTTAGCTGAACGAACCAATAAGAAAGTACTTGATGTCTTGAGAGCCACTATCAACCCCTATAGTGAAACTTGGGATGAAGTTATACCAGTTATACCCATTACGTTAAAACTCATTATGTTAACATCCATTATGATACCATCCATTAGTTCTTAGTTACATATGAATTTGTTATTGTATAGAATCAGCCCAGAACCACCTGCCTGTTCAGCCTATAGCACAGTGGTGTATGTCGTGACGACATACGTAACATGACCGAGCTGTCAGCATAGTTGCTGATCCCCCCTTACATGTTTTGTATAGCTTGGCTGAGTATCATAGTACCATCCATGTGTTTATATAGAAGATCCTTAGGCCTAGTGACTGTATGACGTCACGGGATGTGCATGAGTTAGTGGGACGTGCTACCTCGCTCTCACTCCACGCTTAGACATACAGCAGGCAGTAACACGGCAGGCTGGGCCCCTTCCTTACCACCGTCTGACAATATATAGCGTTACCATCCACAAGTGTGTTTATCTTCAACCATCATATCTCCTTCCGAATCCCCACGACAATACTACTTCCTCTACCAGCCTTACCTCTACCACTTCCACTTCTAATACCAGCCTTACCTCTACTATTACCACTTTCACTACCTCCCTTACCTGTACTACTGCCCCTCCTACCTCACTTGATCCCTCCATGCCATCTTGCCTACATATACTGGCTCCGTCTCTCCTTTCTGACATTCCTCTGTAGATTTCGCCCTGGTAAGTCACAGATGCTCACCTCTAATCTCCCTAAGATACCCGTTGGGGAGGGGAACCTTTACCTTCGTCGTCATCATCTTTGATCCTAAAACTGTGTAAAGATCAAACCTTGAAGTGGAGCTGTGAACGACTCATCGAAACTTGCACTTGCAGCTGCCATTAAGGTGGCTTGCAGGTCAAGTTTAATGCTATTCTGACGCTACAAGACTCCTTCATTGTCATCTGCAGTGATGATATTGAAGCCAAAAAACTACTCACCACCACCACCACAACCACTCTCACTGAACGAGGCTTCAAAGTCACGTCCTCTCTAGCTTTAAGGGCCAAGAGGATCGTCTTCCTAAAAAGCCTTGATAAACTGATTACTTCTCAACCCATCGATGACCTCAGGACTCTTGGACTACCGTGGAACACATCACGAAAATTCCTAATGCTTCCTCCATGCTGAAAATCACATTTACTGACGTGAACATGGCTGCCCAGGCTCTAGCTGAAGGTATGGCCATCTATTACAACTTTATCAATCCCAGCTACATCGAAGCAGAGAGATACCAATATATCACACAAAGCTGGAGCTGTTATTCCCTCATGCATACCACTAAGGACTGCCCTATTAAAGACAAGTAATTCTGCTCGACCTGTGGTTGCGAGAGACACGACTTTAAGACTTAGGCTACTACCGCTCCACCAAAATGCCTGAACTGCAAGATCGGCCACCAGACACTTGCTGCCAAGTTCCGTACAAAACGAGAAATCCTGAAAAAAAACAAGAAACAAAACAAATAGTCATCTTCCAAGTCACCAACATACGCTGCAATCACCAAATGTCAGGCAGATACCACCAAATTTCTCAAGGCTACTCACCCTACATAAACACCTTACTATCTGACTGTGAACCAATGAAAATCCACTACTGTATAATGTACGCTCACATGCACAATATGGCTAAACCAGGATCCTCAAACACCGTCGTCAACGAACTGTTTAGGCTAAACAACATGTCCAGTTTTACATTCTCGAATTCTCCACCTTCTTCTGACATCATCCAGCTCACCTCAGAAATCGTCAATGTCTCAACACCCGAAAGTTCTACCACCATCATCACCTACATGTGACGAGACGCCTCTGAATCCCACCAGTGAGATGCCGCCATCGACTTCCTCCACCACTGAAACGGACCAATGAACGACCTCACCCCGAAAGCACCAACCACCAGCCAAGAGAACTAAAACATTACCACCAGTTCCAGAAATCCTCGCTAACACGTCACATACCACCATTTTTACAAATGTCACCACTGGCAGCCAACCTGCAACTGCCACCGCCACTGCTACCCAAGAGCCAGTGTACGCAGAACGGCTAGGCATCAGGTGCTACACAACTGACCAATTCAGTGATGAAATGTTTTGCCTTGAACTCTGTAATCGACTCCGAGATGGAACTGGTAAGTTTACCGGCCAGCCTGCACATCTACGCAACACTTAAAAGATGCTTGCGGACATCAAAGAGCATATAGCAGACTACAACAGGATCCAACTTGTTTACCTCTCGAGAACGAAATTTAGAAGCATCAAAAATGCTACCGCCCACTAGCAAGCTTCCTGTCCACCAATTATCATGAAACTGAGCTTTCCCACTATTCGGGCCGCAATCTAAAGCTGGGATGTGGCTTCAGTGGACTCAGGAGTGGTTGCTTCCTTTGCCTTTCCTGATATCGCCTGCTGCTACACAGCTTCCTCGGCCATTCGTGATACTGACAGCTGCTACGTAGCTGGCATGCCTTTCAAGACACTCCGGCGACAGGGAGCCAAGGCAGGGTCACCATCTGGAAAAAACCTGGGTCGGGACAGTACCGGCGAATCTACAACAATGACAGTCTCCTTTCTGTTAGTGTGACTTTGTAAAGGGTCCAAATCAGACCAAAACGTCACCTTAAGCTCCTCTCTCATATGCACTGGTTATTTGTGTATTGTTCCAGTCATGGTATTGTGCCTTTTTGCTCTTTATATGGTGTAGACTTACAGAAGAAGTATTTGGTTAATAATATCTTTATTTACTACAAGTACATGTACAAGGTATACAGTCCTAGCTGACATCAATGACATACTACTATACAGAAAGCCCCTTGTTATGCTGAGCACTTTGGGCAAATTAGGACAGTTTTGTCCCAGGATGCGACCCACATCAACCAACTAGCACCCAGGTACCAATATTAAACTAATGGGTGAACAGGGAAAGGGACAGCAGTTGTCTTATGGAACCACGTCCCAAATGTTTTCCAGCCGAACAGGAGGAGATAGGAACCTCGAACTTCATTGTGTGAGCTGAGTGTGCTAGCGATCGAGCTACGGGAGAGCCAGGGGACTTACTGAGGAGCTTTGATTTGAAGACTTATTAAGGAAGTGTGTGGTGAAGAATTACTGAGGAAGCATGTGGTGAACACTTGCTTAGGAAGTATGTGCTAAAGACTTATTAAGGAAGTATGTGGTGAAGGCTTACTGAGGAAGTATGTGGTGAAGACTTACTGAGGAAGTATGTGGTGAAGACTTACTGAGGAATCATGTTGAGAATATTTACTTAGGAATTATGTGATGAAGTCTTAATGAGGAAGTATCTGTTGAAGACTTACTATGGAGGTATATGATGAAGACTTATTTAGGAAGTATGTGGTAAAGAATTACTGAGAAAGTATGTGGTGAAGACTTAATGAGGAAGTAAGTGGTGAAGACTTACTGAGGAAGCATGTGGTGAAGACTTACTGAGGAAGAATGTTGTAAAGACTTACTGAGGAAGTGTGTAGTGAAGACTTACTTAGGAAGTATGTGGTGATGACTTATTTAGGAAATATGTGGTAAGGAATTACTGAGGAAATATGTGGTGAAGCATTGCTGAGGAAGTATGTAGTAAAGACTTACTGATGAAGTATGTGGTGAAGACTTACTGAGGAAGAACGTGGTGATGACTTATTTAGGAAGTATGTGGTAAAGACTTACTGAGGCAGTATGTGGTGAAGACATACTGAGGAAGCATGAGGTGAAGACTTACTGAGGAAGCATGAAGTGAAGACTTACTGAGGAAGTATGTGGTGAAGACTTACTGAGCAAGTATGTAGTGAAGACTTACTGAGGAAGTATGTGGTGAAGACTTATTGAGGAAGTATATGGAGAAGACTTATTTAAGAAGTATGTGGTGAAGACTTACTGAGGACGTATGAGGTGAATTTTACTGAGGAAGCACGTGGAGAAGATTACTGAGGAAGTATGTGGTAAGAACTTACTGAGGAAGTATGTAGTGAAGACTTATTTAAGAAGTATGTGGTAAAGACTTACTCAGGAAGGATGTGGTGAAGGCTTACTGAGGAAGTATAAGGTAAAGACTTACTGACGAAGTATGTGACGAAGACTTACTGAGGAAGTATGTGGTGAAGACTTACTGAGGAAGTATGTGGTGAATAATTATTTAGGAAATATGTGGTAAAGACTTACTGTGGTTGTATGTTGTGAAGACTTGCTGAGGAAATATGTTTTAAAGATTTACTGAGGAATTATGTGGTAAAGACTTAACGAGGAAGTATGTGGCAAAGACTTTCAGAGGAAGCATGTGTTGAAGACTTACCGAAGAAGTAAGTGGTGTAGGCTTACCTAGGAAGTATGTGGTATAGACTTACCGGGGAACTAGACTTGCTTAGGAAGTATGTGATGTAGACTTACTGAGGAAATATGTGGTGAAGACATACTCAGGAAGTATAAGGTGTAAACATACCGAAGAAGTATGTGGTGTATACTTACCGAGGAAGTACGTGGTAAAGACTTTCTGAGGAAGTATCTGCTGAAGACTTTCTGAAGAAGTATGTGGTGAAGACTTATTTAGGAAGTATGTGCTAAAGACTTACTGAGGTTGTATATAGTGAAGACATACTGAGGAAGTATGAAGTAAGGACTTACTGAGGAAGTATGTGGTGAAGGCTTACTGTGGAGAAATTTTCTCCAGGAGGGGGGTATCAGCCCCCTTCAGCCCTTTCAGCCCCTTCAGCCCCTTTCAGCCCTGAGTGGCCAAGCCCTCAGAAGGGGCGAGCGTCTTGTTTACTGCTAGAGTGAGTAATTGATCACAGATGCTATGCCACGTAGTCAAGTGACCTCTGCTCCTTGCAGCGGTGTTGCAAAGTGTATTTTTATAAGAGACAGTACATCTCTTACTTAGCAGGACAATTAAGGAAAATCCTGCTCCCACTTTATTACCATAGTAAAAATATTGTTGTCTATGCTTAAGACAGCAAGAAACAAACATTCTGCTTTGCTTCATCGAGGAGGTGACAAGGATGCAAGGTACTAGGTCAGCATTTTTTTTTTGTGCTAGGGCAGTGACGGCTTGGGGCGGTGTGGCGAGGCCAGACTAACTTTGACTCTACTACGAGTGACACTGACGCCAGGATAACCAGCAAAGAACACTGATCTGTGCGTTAGTGTGAATAAAGTGTCTCACAAAACACAATAAACACTTAAGAGAAGTGTGATCAGCTTCTCTTGTGATACATTGTGAACAATAAAGACAAATCTTGTGGAACATAGTGTACCAGTGTGCGTTTCCTAGACAATGGAAGACGTGGACATCCAAGGACACTTCAGCTTCTATCAAGTCACCGATACCTGTCGAAGGTGTTGAGAACACCATAGCTCACGTTACAAAGAGCAAGGTATGTTACGAATTTCTTGTAGATCGGGGGATTGCGCAATTCTTGAGTCACAAGGAGTTTGTAATCAACCTATAATCGGCAGTAAGGTGTGGACTTTTGAGTCCAAACAAGTAGGTATTTCGTCAGCCATCATCGAATGAAATATGCTGACATAACACCCCCTAGGGGTAATTTATACTTACAAATTGTATCTCTTGACAGCCCAATGTTGTGATGGTTTCGACAGCTTCTAGACCTCGTCTGCAGGGGCGGCTGTGTAGACGATTTGCTGTCATTTATCAGCTAAGTGTTCATTATATATAGTTATAATAAACACAGCAGGTAAGGCCAAAATTCTCAACAGAATTTGGTCGTGCTCGAACCGGATAAAGACCACACTGTGGTCCAAATATGTTGTACTACAGTGTACAAATAACCTATGAGCCAAGGTCCTTCGAAAAAAGCTGTAAAACTAGTGTTTTACAATATAAATCAGTATAAATGAGTCCCTCCAGACTCAATCACAGAGAATGGGCAGCCAAAAGAAAACGGGCGCTCACCCAGCGTTCACCCAAAAGAAAACGGGCGCTCACCCAGCGGACACCCAAAGAAAACGGGAGCTGGGTGACTCACCCACATCCTGCACCCACTGCTCCAATCTGGAGAAATTGCTGATTAAGACAACACCACCAAGTGATGTTGTTTGTCTGAGTGTATATATATACACAGTGTTTATAATGTTTATAGACAGAAATTAAGAGACAAGATTGTGTTAAAGTTTGTTTCTTATAGATCTACCTGTTATATTAAAGGAACTTATATATAAAGTGTAAGCTTTCAAATATATATTAACAGTGAAATTTATATATGTGTAAGTAATATTCACGTGTGATTTACAGTTATACAGTGACATTTATAGTGTATAGTGAATGAAGTGTATAACATCGTTATTTACGATTAATCATCATGGTCAGGCTGACACAGCAAACAAGCCATAAACACCAGACACATGTACCCTGTACCCTTCATGGTCATTGACCCTGAGGTTAAGCTTAGTGGGTCAGTAGTGTCTGACTCGATTATTGCTGACTTAAGCATAACAAAAACTCAGCTGTTTATAGCAGTACAGTGTTTTTTAAACACTCTAAGTGTGGTGCTAGAATTTTCAGTATACCATTAAAATGGCTTGTTTGAAAACTCAGTTTCAGTCTTTACAGACTAAGATTACACAATTAGAAAATCTAATTTCAGTCTGTCTAGGATTAACTCAAGATACAAACATAGATTTTGATGATCTTGAGGTCAAGTTTGAATTATTTACACAACGCATGGAAATAATTAATTCAGACTATACACATTATGAAAATAAATTTCTTGAATCAGATCCATCTGAGGATGAAATTAAAAATGTTTTGGATACTTTTAGTGATCAACAATTAAGGTGGACAGGAGTACAGGCTATCTGCCGCAAAACTCTGTCACAGAGACCTACTATAACTAGTGGGCAACCACCTGTTACACCTGTAACAACAACAAGTGTCCCATTACCAAGCTTACCTACATTGTCATTACCTATTTTCCAAGGTCATAATTATGAAGAATTCATTAGTGGTTTTCAATCCATAGTAAATTCACGAACTGACATAGATGAGATTGCTAAGTTCAATTATCTTAAATGTCTTGTGAAGGGAGAACCCTATGAACTGATTAAGTCATTTCCGGTGGTCAAAGGCAATTATCAAATAGCCTTACGTGTCTTAGCAGACAATTACTTCGATGCTGACAAGGCTAGAGTTAGACATGCAGTCTTAATATCAAGCTTGAAGCCACCCAAACATTGTTTTTCAGACTTACAGGCATTTAGAATTACATTAGACAATAGTCTCAGATCTCTAGATGCTAAATATGACCTAAGACAATGTGATTGGTTTATCAGTGGTATTGTACAGGATAAGCTGTCACCACAAACTATTGAACGATTAAATATTATGTTCAATAAACGCTATTTCACTTGTGAAGAAATTAGCAATGGTTTACAAACAATAGTTTCATGCATGCAAGCAACGAGACAAGATGAAAAATCCACAAATCCAGTGGATAATAAACCTTCAACTCAGTATAAAAAGAGTATACCTACTCCCACTAAACCACATAATGGGAAATCCCATATAGGCATTTATCAAGCTGTGAATACAACAGACAGTAAACAGACTGTCATACATAAACGTACTCCAAAATGTGTACTTTGTGATGGAACACATTGGGCACAGTATTGTATTCAATACACATCAATGGAGGCACGTAAACAACGTGTTCATCAGCTGAAAAGATGCATCAAGTGTTTAGGTGAACACAAGGGAGGAAAATGCTCACTGAAGAAGTGTTTTAAATGCAAGGGTATGCATCATACAGCATTATGCCCAAATACTTTTGCTGAACAGCAGCAGACTTCCACAGAATCAGGAAGTCAACAAGCAACAGCATTAAATGTGAGAGATAAGTTTAAAGCAACTGCTCTCCCGATAGCTCGAGTTGAGTTATCTAATAAATTACACAAAACCAATGTGCTAACACTATTTGATCAAGGCTCACAAAGGTCCTTCATAAGAAGAACAGTGTTGCAGAAACTGAATAAACAACCCTATGCCAAAATACAGTTAGATATAGCTGGTTTTTTCCACAATTCTGGTAAACAGACATATGACCTAGCCAAAATCACTGTTGGTCTAGGAAACAGGAAAAAGACAGTAGAAGCTGTGGTAGTAGATGATTTGCCTAAGTCTGTGCAGATCCAGGGATTAAAAGAAACAGTTGCAGCACTGAAAGCAGCTAAGGTCAAGTTAGCCTGTCCTGACATACAGACGGACACAATTAGTCCAATTGATTTAATCATTGGAAGTGATTATTATCACTGTTTTGTGCAAAATATAGTAAGTAAACATGATGTTCACTTGCTGAAAACAGCAGGAGGCCACATGATATGTGGTCCCATTCCCTCTCAAAGTGGGAAAGAAGCTGATATTGATTCAGTGGAAAATGTACTAGTTACGAGAATAACCGCTGATCATGTACCACAGCAAAAATTATCATTACTGGAAGAAATGAATGAACCAGTTGATAAGTTGTGGGATTTAGATGCGATAGGTATTGATGTAAATAAACCAAGCCCACAAGAGTCTCAGACTTATAACCAATATTTGGACACTGTCAAATATAAAGATGGACAGTATTGGGTTAGGTTACCATGGAAATTAAATCCACCACATCTGCCTAGCAATTATCGCATGGCTTTCGGACAGATGAAA
Source organism: Cherax quadricarinatus (assembly GCF_038502225.1). Taxonomy (NCBI): domain Eukaryota; kingdom Metazoa; phylum Arthropoda; class Malacostraca; order Decapoda; family Parastacidae; genus Cherax; species Cherax quadricarinatus. The sequence goes on along the minus strand of NC_091297.1, from coordinate 64,951,174 downwards.
GCACAAATACATGAGCTCAGGAAGAATCCAGAGCTACTGACTGTCTATGATAATATCATACAAGAACAGTTGGACAATAAATTCATTGAGGAAATAGTCGAAGATAAGTTGAAGACAAACGCTCATTATCTCCCGCACCATGGAGTCAGAAAAGATTCTGAAACCACTCCACTACGTGTTGTATATAATTGCAGCGCACGTGCAAATAAAGATGTAGCAAGTCTTAATGACTGTCTGATGACCGGACCCTCACTAACTGAGAAGCTTGGAGACGTGCTTATGAAATTTCGCACAAACCCATATGCCTACACGGCTGATATTTCCAAGGCTTTCTTAAGAGTAGGACTACAAGAAATAGATAGAGATTATACTCGATTCTTGTGGCCTGAAAATCCACATGATCCTCAAAGTCCTGTGAAAACTTATCGTTTCAAATCAGTATTATTTGGTGCAACATCCTCTCCATTCTTACTAGAAGCTACTCTAAATACACATTTGAAGAAATCTGAAAGTCCCTTCAAAGAAATCTTAAAGAAAAGTTTCTATGTGGACAATCTTCAAGGTACTGTGAATAAAGAGGAGGATTTGAAATCCTTATACAGAGAAGCTAACAAGGAGATGAAAGAAGCAAATATGCCTCTAAGGATGTGGAATACAAATTCAAAGCAATTAAGGGAACTTATCAAAGAAGATTTCCCTGAAACTGAAATTCCTGATTGCAACAATATGCTGGGACTTAATTGGAACACACAGGAAGATACTTTGAGTCTCAAAAGGATAAACAATAAATCATGCAGTACACTCACTAAACGTAGTTTACTGTCAGAGGTATCACAATGTTTTGATCCTCTAGGACTCGTCTCACCAATTACCATAAAAGGTAAAATGCTTATGCAAGATGCATGGAAACTCAAAATTGGATGGGATGAGAACTTGCCTCTAGAAATGAGTCAAGCATGGGATGAAATATCCAAGGAGTTTAAACAACTTCATCAAATTAAATTTCCCAGACAAATAGGTCAAGAGGGAAACAATTACACATTACATGTGTTCTGTGATGCGTCAACCAGAGGTTATGGCGCTGTAGCTTACATGAGTAATGCTGAAGGAAGTACACTAATTACTTCAAAGGCCAGGGTAGCACCCTTGAAGGTCAGAACAGTACCACAATTGGAACTGACAGCACTCTATGTAGGTACAAAATTAGCTGTCTATCTCAACAAAGTACTTGATCATCTCACTATTGAGAAAACCGTGATCTGGAGTGATAATGAGGCAGTTCTCCAGTGGTTAAGAAATAATAAGAGTAAGTTGGTCTATGTACAGAACAGAGTAGCAGAAATAAAAGAGATGCAGAGAGATTATCTCTTTCTCCACGTCTCTACCCAAGAGAATCCAGCTGACATGTTGTCACGTGGTGTCCCACTCAAGAAATTTGTGAATAATAAATTATGGCTCCACGGACCGAACTGGCTCTCTAATGAAAATAACTGGCCTCAGCAAAAAGCTCACATTATGCCAGAAGAAACAGTCTGCTTGAACACAGCAGAAATAAGTTGTGTAAATACTGCAGACACAACAGAAATAGTCATTGATGGATCTAAATACTCATCTTTGGGTAAACTCTTAAGAGTTACAGCTCTTGTCTTTAAATTCATTAAAGGAATTAAACCTGATTATGAATGTCTTGAACCCATTAAATACTGGGTGAAACTAATACAGAAAGATGTTTTCTCTACAGAATATAAATTTCTAGAAACACAAGATAAATCCCCAAAGAAACCTGCCATGATTAATTCTTTAGGACTTTATCTCGACTCAGAAAAGATTATAAGATGTCGAGGAAGAATTCATAATTCTTCACTACCTAAAGAAGCCATACATCCAATATTGATCCCCAAGAATCATTGGCTAACAAAACTGATTGTGCAAAACGCCCACAGTAACGTGTTACATGGTGGGGTAGCTGACACACTTTGTCATATACGACAATCCTACTGGATACCTCAAGGTCGACAAAGTGTGAAAAAACAAATAAAGGACTGTATTACTTGTCGTCACTACGATATGCGAGTATGTCAGTATCCAGGTCCACCTCCATATCCCTCTGAAAGAGTTTGTCATATCACTCCATTTGAGGTGACAGGTGTAGATTACACTGGACCAATAATTTTAACCAAAACAGTTGACAAAGTTCCCATCAAGGTGTACATCTGTTTGTTCACTTGTGCTACAACTAGAGCAGTACATCTAGAAGTAGCCACTGACATGTCTGCTGAAACCTTTATCAAATTATTCAGAAGGTTTGCAGCCAGAAGGGCATGTCCCAGACTGATGATTTCAGATAATGCAACGAACTTTGTTGCTGGTGCTGCTTATATAAGCAAGATCTTTGATCAACCAGAAGTACAACAGATGCTGAATCAACGCAGATGTCGTTGGAGATACATTCCTCCTAAATCTCCATGGCACGGCGGATTTTATGAAAGAATGATCGGCATTGTAAAACGTTGTTTAAGGAAGACTCTTCATCGTCAGAGAATAGACTTAGAAGAATTCCGTACAGTTGTGACTGAAATAGAAAATAGAGTCAACAACAGACCTCTAACTTATGTTACCGATGATCTGGACAATTTAGAAGTGTTAAGTCCATCTCATTTACTCCATGGCAGAAGGCTCGAACCTGTTCCTCCCATGAATGATAAAGAAATCATAGAGGATCCTACTTATTTCGAACCTGAGCAACTCAGACGTAAATTCAAACACCTTAATAAAGTGATTGAACGTTGGGAGAAAATTTGGCGAGAAGACTATCTCACCTCATTGAGAGAACACTTCTATGGAGCTGGTGTTCCTGAAAATCATAAGTCCTTAAGACCTGGTGACATAGTGATTATCGACAATGATGGTCCGAGGTCCCAATGGCCACTTGGAAAAATTGTGACCATATATCCTGATGCAAATGGAATCATCAGGACAGTTGATGTTTTGAGCAAAGGTGTAGTGAATAAGCGGACAATAAATAAACTAGTGCCGTTAGAATTACACAGTGTTGAAAACAAAATTAGTGATTCTCCAGAAACCACACAGACTAAAGCTGTTCAGAAAAGACAAGCAGCAGTGGTGGCGAGTGAGAAAATTAAATTAATGTTAAGTGATGAATAGTTCACCTGCAGCGAACCTCCGCCGCCCCCCAGTGTGGAGAAATTTTCTCCAGGAGGGGGGTATCAGCCCCCTTCAGCCCTTTCAGCCCCTTCAGCCCCTTTCAGCCCTGAGTGGCCAAGCCCTCAGAAGGGGCGAGCGTCTTGTTTACTGCTAGAGTGAGTAATTGATCACAGATGCTATGCCACGTAGTCAAGTGACCTCTGCTCCTTGCAGCGGTGTTGCAAAGTGTATTTTTATAAGAGACAGTACATCTCTTACTTAGCAGGACAATTAAGGAAAATCCTGCTCCCACTTTATTACCATAGTAAAAATATTGTTGTCTATGCTTAAGACAGCAAGAAACAAACATTCTGCTTTGCTTCATCGAGGAGGTGACAAGGATGCAAGGTACTAGGTCAGCGTTTTTTTTTTTGTGCTAGGGCAGTGACGGCTTGGGGCGGTGTGGTGACGGGAGACTAACTTTGACTCTACTACGAGTGACACTGACGCCAGGATAACCAGCAAAGAACACTGATCTGTGCGTTAGTGTGAATAAAGTGTCTCACAAAACACAATAAACACTTAAGAGAAGTGTGATCAGCTTCTCTTGTGATACATTGTGAACAATAAAGACAAATCTTGTGGAACATAGTGTACCAGTGTGCGTTTCCTAGACAATGGAAGACGTGGACATCCAAGGACACTTCAGCTTCTATCAAGTCACCGATACCTGTCGAAGGTGTTGAGAACACCATAGCTCACGTTACAAAGAGCAAGGTATGTTACGAATTTCTTGTAGATCGGGGGATTGCGCAATTCTTGAGTCACAAGGAGTTTGTAATCAACCTATAATCGGCAGTAAGGTGTGGACTTTTGAGTCCAAACAAGTAGGTATTTCGTCAGCCATCATCGAATGAAATATGCTGACATAACACCCCCTAGGGGTAATTTATACTTACAAATTGTATCTCTTGACAGCCCAATGTTGTGATGGTTTCGACAGCTTCTAGACCTCGTCTGCAGGGGCGGCTGTGTAGACGATTTGCTGTCATTTATCAGCTAAGTGTTCATTATATATAGTTATAATAAACACAGCAGGTAAGGCCAAAATCTCTGTGGTGAAGACTTATTTATGAAGTATGTGGTAAAGACTTACTGATGAAGTATGTGGTGAAGATTTGCTGAGAAAGAATGTGGTGAATACTTATTTTGGAAGTATGTGGAAATAACTTACTGAGGCAGTAAGTGGTGAAGACTTACTGAGGAAGCATGTGGTGAAGACTTACTGAGGAAGTATGTTGTGAAGACTTACTGAGGAAGCATGTGGTGAGGAGTTACTGATGAAGTATGTGGAAAAGACTTACTAAGTGATATGTAGTGAAGACTTATTTAGAAAGTTTGTGGTAAGGACTTACTGAGGAAATATGTGGTGAAGCACTGCTGAGGAAGTATGTGGTTAACGCTTACTGAGGAAGTATGTGCTGAAGACTTACCGAGGATTTATGTGGCGTACACTTACTGAGGAAATATGTGGTGTAGACTTACTGAGGAAATATGTTGTGAAAACTTACTGAGGAAGTATGTAGTGTAAACGTATCTAGTGAAGACTTATTTAAGAAGTATGTGGTAAAGACTTACTGAGGAAGTATATGGTAAAGTCTTACTGAGGAAATATGTGGTGAAGACTTATTTAGGAAGTATGAGGTGAAGATTTATTTAAGGAGTATATGGTAAAGACTTACTGAGGAAGTTTGTGGTGAAGAGTTACTGAGGAAACATGTGGTGAATATTTGCTGAGGAAGGATATGGTGAAGACTTATTTAGGAAGTGTCTTGCAATGACTTACTGAGGAAGTATGTGGTGAAGACTTACTGAGGAAGTATATGTTGAAGACTTATTTAGGAAGTATGTGGTAAAGACTTGCTGAGGAAGTTTGTGGTGAAGAGTTACTGAGGAAGTATATGTTGAAGACTTATTTAGGAAGTATGTGGTAAAGACTTGCTGAGGAAGTATATGTTGAAGACTTATTTAGGAAGTGTCTTGCAATGACTTACTGAGGAAGTATGTGGTGAAGACTTATTTAATAAGTATGTGGTAAAGACTTGCTGAGGAAGTATGAGGTGAAGACTTACTGAGGAATCAAGTGGTGAAGACTTACTGAGGAAGTATGTTGTAAAGACTTACTGAGGAAGTATGTAGTGAAGACTTTCTGAGGAAGCATGTGGTGAAGAGTTACTGAGGAAGTATGTGGAAAAGACTTACTGAGTAATATGTAGTGAAGAATTATTTAGGAAGTATGTGGTAAGGACTTACTGAGGCAGCATGTGGTTCAGGCTTACTGAGGAAGTATGTTGTAAAGACTTACTGAGAAAGTAGGTGGTTAATGCTTACTGAGGAAGTATGTGATGAAGTCTTACTGTCGAAGTATGTGGTGAAGACTTATTTAGGAAGTATGTGGCAAAGACTTACTGAGGCAGTATGTGGTGAAGACTTGCTGAGGAAGTATGTGGTAAAGACTTATTGAGGATGTATGTGGTGAAGAATTACTGAGGAAGCATGTGGCGAAACCTTACTGAGGCAGTATGTGGTGAAGACTTGCTGAGGAAGTATGTGGTAAAGACTTATTTAGGAAGTATGTGCTAAAGACTTACTGAGGTTGTATATAGTGAAGACATACTGAGGAAGTATGAAGTAAGGACTTACTGAGGAAGTATGTTGTGAAGACTTACTGAGGAAGCATGTGGTGAGGAGTTACTGATGAAGTATGTGGAAAAGACTTACTAAGTGATATGTAGTGAAGACTTATTTAGAAAGTTTGTGGTAAGGACTTACTGAGGAAATATGTGGTGAAGCACTGCTGAGGAAGTATGTGGTTAACGCTTACTGAGGAAGTATGTGCTGAAGACTTACCGAGGATATATGTGGCGTACACTTACTGAGGAAGTATGTGGTGTAGACTTACTGAGGAAATATGTTGTGAAAACTTACTGAGGAAGTATGTAGTGTAAACGTATCTAGTGAAGACTTATTTAAGAAGTATGTGGTAAAGACTTTCTGAGGAAGTATGTGGTGAAGACTTAGTGAGGAAGTATGTGGTAAAGACTTACTGAAGAACCATGTAGCGAAGACTTACTGAGGAACCATGTAGCGAAGACTTACTGAGGAAGTATGTGCTAAAGACTTATTAAGGAAGTATGTGGAGAATTCTTACTGAGGAAGTATGTGGTGAAGACTTACTGAGGAATTATGTGATGAAGTCTTAATGAGGAAGTATGTGTTGAAGACTTACTAAGGAAGTATATGATGAAGACTTATTTAGGAAGTATGTGGTAAAGACTTACTGAGAAAGTATGTGGTGAAGACTTACTGAGGAACCATGTGGCGAAGACTTATTTAGGAAGTATGTTGTAAAAGCTTTCTGAGGAACTATGTATTGAAGACTTAACGAAGAAGCATGTGGTGAAGACTTGCTGAGGAAGTACGTGGTGAAGACTTACCGAGGAAGTACGTGGTGAAGACTTGCTGAGGAAGTATATGGTAAAGTCTTACTGAGGAAATATGTGGTGAAGACTTATTTAGGAAGTATGTTGTAAAAGCTTTCTGAGGAACTATGTATTGAAGACTTAACGAAGAAGCATGTGGTGAAGACTTGCTGAGGAAATATGAGGTGAAGATTTATTTAAGGAGTATATGGTAAAGACTTACTGAGGAAGTTTGTGGTGAAGAGTTACTGAGGAAACATGTGGTGAATATTTGCTGAGGAAGGATATGGTGAAGACTTATTTAGGAAGTGTCTTGCAATGACTTACTGAGGAAGTATGTGGTGAAGACTTACTGAGGAAGTATATGTTGAAGACTTATTTAGGAAGTGTCTTGCAATGACTTACTGAGGAAGTATGTGGTGAAGACTTATTTAATAAGTATGTGGTAAAGACTTGCTGAGGAAGTATGAGGTGAAGACTTACTGAGGAATCAAGTGGTGAAGACTTACTGAGGAAGTATGTTGTAAAGACTTACTGAGGAAGTATGTAGTGAAGACTTTCTGAGGAAGCATGTGGTGAAGAGTTACTGAGGAAGTATGTGGAAAAGACTTACTGAGTAATATGTAGTGAAGAATTATTTAGGAAGTATGTGGTAAGGACTTACTGAGGCAGCATGTGGTTCAGGCTTACTGAGGAAGTATGTTGTAAAGACTTACTGAGAAAGTATGTGGGTAAGGCTTACTGAGGAAGTATGTGATGAAGTCTTACTGTCGAAGTATGTGGTGAAGACTTATTTAGGAAGTATGTGGCAAAGACTTACTGAGGCAGTATGTGGTGAAGACTTGCTGAGGAAGTATGTGGTAAAGACTTATTGAGGATGTATGTGGTGAAGAATTACTGAGGAAGCATGTGGCGAAAACTTACTGAGGAAGTATGTGGTTAAGACTTACTTAGGAAGCATGTGGTGAAGATTTACTGAGGAATTATGTGTTGAAGACTTATTTAGGAAGTATGTGGTTAAGACTTACTGAGGAAGCATATGGTGAAGAGATACTGAGGAAGTATGTGAAGAAGACTTACTGAGGAAGTATGTGGTAACGATTTACTGAGAAAGAATTTTGTGAAGACTTATTTAGGAAGTATGTGGTAAAGACTTACTGAGGAAGTATATAGTGAAGACTTGAACATTAAAATGGTATAAAATACCGACAGGTTGTTAGGTAAGACACATATGCAACAGTTAGGTACCTAACTGTTGCATATGTGTCTTACATAGTGAAGACTTATTTGTGAAGTATGTTGTGAAGACTTACTGAGGAAGCATGTGGTGAAGACTTATTTAGGAAGTATGTGGTGAAGACTTATTTGAGAAGTACGTGGTAAAGACTTACTGTGGAAGTATGTGGTGAAAACTTTCTGAGGAAGCATGTGGTGAAGACTTACTGAGGAAGTTTGTGGTAAAGACTTACCGAGGAAGTATTTGGTGAAGACTTACCGAGGAAGAATGTGGTGTAGACTTACCGAGGTAATATGTCTTATAGACTTACTGAGGAAGTATGTGGTGAAGACTTACTGAGGATGTATGTAATGTAGATTTACCGAGGAAGTGTGTGGTGTAGAGCTACGGAGGAAGTATGTGGTGCAGACTTACTGAGGAAGTATGGTGTGAAGACTTACCTAGGGTGTATAGTGTGAAGACTTACCTAGAAAGTATGGTGTGAAGACCTACCTAGGAAGTATGGTGAGAAGACATACGTAGGAAGTATGGTGTGAAGACTTGCCTAGGGAGTATGGTGCGAAGACATACTAGGAAGTTTGGTGTGAAGATTGACCTAGGAAGTATGGTGTGAAGACTTACCTAGGAAGTATGGTGTGAAGACATAACTAGGAAGTATGGAGTGAAGACTTACCTAGGGTGTATAGTGTGAAGACTTACCTAGAAAGTATGGTGTGAAGACATACCTAGGAAGTATGGTGTGAAGATTGACCTAGGAAGTATGGTGTGAAGACTTACCTAGGAAGTATGGTGTGAAGACTTACCTAGGAAGTATGGAGTGAAGACTTACCTAGGAAGTATGGTGTGAAGACTTACCTAGGAAGTATGGTGTGAAGACATACCTAGGAAGTATGGTGTGAAGACATAACTAGGAAGTATGGTGTGAAGACTTACCTAGGAAGTATGGAGTGAAGACTTACCTAGGGTGTATAGTGTGAAGACTTACCTAGAAAGTATGGTGTGAAGACATACCTAGGAAGTATGGTGTGAAGATTGACCTAGGAAGTATGGTGTGAAGACTTACCTAGGAAGTATGGTGTGAAGACTTACCTAGGAAGTATGGAGTGAAGACTTACCTAGGAAGTATGGTGTGAAGACTTACCTAGGAAGTATGGTGTGAAGACATACCTAGGAAGTATGGTGTGAAGACTTACCTAGGAAGTATGGAGTGAAGACTTACCTAGGAAGTATGGTGTGAAGACTTACCTAGGAAGTATGGAGTGAAGACTTACCTAGGAAGTATGGTGTGAAGACTTACCTAGGAAGTATGGTGTGAAGACTTACCTAGGAAGTATGGTGTGAAGACTTACCTAGGAAGTATGGTGTGAAGACTTACCTAGGAAGTATGGAGTGAAGACTTACCTAGGAAGTATGGTGTGAAGACTTACCTAGGAAGTATGGTGTGAAGACATACCTAGGAAGTATGGTGTGAAGACATAACTAGGAAGTATGGTGTGAAGACTTACCTAGGAAGTATGGAGTGAAGACTTACCTAGGGTGTATAGTGTGAAGACTTACCTAGAAAGTATGGTGTGAAGACATACCTAGGAAGTATGGTGTGAAGATTGACCTAGGAAGTATGGTGTGAAGACTTACCTAGGAAGTATGGTGTGAAGACTTACCTAGGAAGTATGGAGTGAAGACTTACCTAGGAAGTATGGTGTGAAGACTTACCTAGGAAGTATGGTGTGAAGACATACCTAGGAAGTATGGTGTGAAGACTTACCTAGGAAGTATGGAGTGAAGACTTACCTAGGAAGTATGGTGTGAAGACTTACCTAGGAAGTATGGAGTGAAGACTTACCTAGGAAGTATGGTGTGAAGACTTACCTAGGAAGTATGGTGTGAAGACTTACCTAGGAAGTATGGTGTGAAGACTTACCTAGGAAGTATGGTGTGAAGACTTACCTAGGAAGTATGGTGTGAAGACTTACCTAGGAAGTATGGTGTGAAGACTTACCTAGGAAGTATGGTGTGAAGACTTACCTAGGAAGTATGGTGTGAAGACTTACCTAGGAAGTATGGTGTGAAGAAGCAGAAGGTCCAGGGACCAACTCCCAGCTGTTGCAACACATCGTCCAGTCCTTGGTGAGAATTCATCGTGACTGCAACATGCAAGAATTGTAAGTGTAAGCAGAAACAATTAGGACCTGGCTATTATCATCTTGCTTAGTGGAGCGCTCAGCATTATGGTGACTGCAAGAGTTATCATCTTGCTTAGTGGAGCGCTCAGCATTATGATGACTGCAAGAGTTATTGCATACTCAACATTATTATCACTGCAACATTCTTGAAACGCTTAATATTAATCACTTCAACACTGTGATCCCCTCAACATTCATAACATTCAACATTGTGATCACTGCACCATTCATAATAACATTCAACATTGTGATCACTGCAACATTCATAATAACATTCAACATTGTGATCACTTCAACATTCACAACAACACTCAACATTGTGATCACTGCAACATTCATAACAACATTCAACATTGTGATCACTGCAACATTCATAATAACACTGATATGTATCTGCAGCTCAATACTACTTGCAATTTCCATTATTTCGTGTGAGGGCTCTTGATCCAAGGAACTGAATTTGTCCTCCCCTTCGACAAAGAAGTATGTAAAAAGCTAAATATGAGATTTAAGTATTTTCAGTAGAGACAGAATGGACTCCAGCAAACTGGAATAGTAGGGTACACCAACAAGTGTTGGACACATTACACACAACCCAGGAGGAAGTGAAGTGGCTGCTAAATGAACTAGATACCTCAAAGGCGGAGGGACCAGAGAACATCTCATCTTGAGTCCTGAGAGACAGGGAGACTACCTGACGTGTGGAAGACAGAAAATGTAGTCAAAATCTTTAAGAAAGGAGACAAGCAGGTAGCATTAAACTACAGACAATGTCACTGACATGTATAGTATCCAAAGTCATGGAGAAGATTATCAGAAAAAGACTGGTTAAGCCTATATATAACCAGCACAGTTTTATGGAGGGGAAATCTTGTGTCACAAACTTACTGGAGTTTCACGACAAGGTGACAGAAGTAAGGCAGGAGTGAGAGAAGGGGTGGGTAGACTGTATTTTCTTGAACTGTAAGAAGGATTTTGATACAGTTCTGCACAAAAGATTAGTGCAAAATATAGAGGAGAAGGCAGGAATAACAGGAGAGGCACTTCAATGCATCAAGGAATACATAACAAGAAACAATGATGATAAGTGTCGAGGTGTCAGAGTGGGGGCCTGTGACAAGGTTCTTAATTAAGACCGTGCATGTGAAAACAGCTTCAATGCCCCTAGAACATTTTATAAGCTCCATCCTTTTACAATCATCCTCTCGTTGTATGTACTCTGGATACCAACATCCTTGAACATTACTGATGCAAGCGTATTTGTAATACCGTTTTTAGTACTCTGAAATTAAACAGACAACAGAGTACACAAGATCCTGGGCCGAAACCTTGAACACAGAGTGAGGCGGGGGGAAGGGGACGGATACATCTCGCTAACTTCAAGATAACACGCTAGCTGACCATATCTCAGGGTAATCAACTCTCATGAGATCAACCTTCAGTGTCACTGTAGCGACTTTAATGTGTTTAAAATGTCTCTTTTTCATCTGCGGCCAGAAAAAAAAAACTCATAATGTATCTTAAACGCTAAATTACATATGTTGAGATTTGTCTTAATATTTGTTCAAAAGACTTAACTGGGGTAACCAAGAGACGGACAAAAGAAAGCACCAATGATTTTAACTGGAGGATTAATTTCTCAGGATAGAAGGCTTTCAGTTGTCAAGCACTGTCAACTACTGTCAATTTATTTAACCTCTCTGAGGTTAAAGAAGCAAAAAGTGTCACGAGTTAGTTATGTTGCAAAAAATTCAACTCATCAACTATATAGCAGATTGGTTTAATACATTGAGATAATAGTGATGGTGGAAATTTGTGCAAATTTTATTAATGTAAATTTTATTTATTTTATTATATATTTTTGCTTTACATCCAAAACTAGCTAAAAATATTGAAATTTAGTCATTTTTTTGTTAAAAATTCATCCTGTAAGTGACAAAAGCAAAGTATAAAACAAATAATGGGCATTTTCTATTTTTTCAATAAAAGGAGTTTGAAAATAACACTTACTTGGCAGGAACAAAAATTGTGTTATATAGTGTAATGTATCAGAGCTTCAGAACTCTTGTATAAACATTAAATTTATGCATATTATTGTTATTATCATTAGAATTATTATTAAAATCATTATCATTATTGGTGTTCATGTTTATCTTTATATTCAATGATTTGGTTGACTGGCTTATCTACTACACAATGGTCATTAAGGCTGCATATCATCACCTGTTCACCACTCGCTAAAAATAATTTAATCCCTGAGAAAGGGATTAACTAAATTCTCACGAGTGTCGCTGGCCTTGCTACCGGAAAGTCAGTCACTCTGTTCTCCAGTTGTCTTCCTTCGATCCCCGCTGGGGAGTGGAATTTATATCCCTCAAGCACCGCCTCCTCCTTCTCACAATGCTGCCGCATCGTGTGAAAATCAAGTCAGTTAATGGAATAATTAATGACTCCACCAAGCTGGCTTTAGCTACCGCAATAAGGACCTCCTTGCATGTTAAATTTACGGCAATCCACTCCCTGAAGGACTCCTTCATTGTCGTCTGCACTGATGACACTAAAACATCAAAACTCACGGACGACTCTTCTCTTAAGACCCTACAAACACGACAATTCATCATATCCCCGTCTTCATTCTTGATCCATCTTTTTGAAAAGGTTTGACAATATCGTCACCTCTCTCTCAACTGAAGCACTGAAGACATCTATCGAGGAACAAAACACTTGGGCCTCGGTAGACATCATCACCAAGATCCCTAACGCCTCTTCAGTGATAAAGATCACCTTCTCAGACATCTCTATGGCTGCCCAAGCTATGTCTGACGGACTGGCCATCTCATATTATCACATCCAGCCAAGCCATACAGAACCAGAACGCTTCACACACTTTTCCCATTGGTGGACCTGTTACTCCTATAATCACACCACCAAGGACTGTCCAATCAAGGATGAGAAGTTCTGCTCTAAATGTGGGAATGATGGGCACGAATTCAGATCCAGCACCATCACTGCGGCTCCAACATGTCTTAGTTGCAAGGGTAATCATCATACCCTTGAAGTTAAGTGCCATTTAGAAAAGAAATCATATCCAAGAAAACTAAAGAAGATCTGAAAGAGAACACTTCCAGTTCACCGACATACGCTGCAATAACCAAATTACAAGCCGACACCACCAAGATTCTACACGCCACTTTACAGACACCCTCTCCACTCCCCGATGGTGCTCCCTCCAAGGTACTGTACTGCATGGTGTATGCACACCTTGCAAACGCAGGAAACCCCGGCGCTTTCAACAGCACCATAAACGAACTATTCCGCCTGAACAACATGCCTGCCTTCAGTTTCCCTGACTCCACACCTTCAGCCGACATCCTTAAGATTCTTCCCAGAGTTGTGAATTTCACTGCACTTGCAGACCTGTCTCCCTTCAGTTTCCCTGACTCCATACCTTCAGCCGACATCCTTAAGATTCTTCCCAGAGTTGTGAATTTCACTGCACTTGCAGACCTGTCTCCTACTCAGCAACTATTCGTGAAATTTCTACAACTACCTTCACCGTCGACAACGCTGATTATTTTGCCTTAACCACCGCCTCCCACGTCTTCCAGCCTGTTGACACATCAATACACTTCTACACTACTGCCGTCCCACAGTCTCCTGCCAGCACTATCATAGACTCGCCCTCTTAATCCTCTTCTGAGGAACAGGAGGAAGATATTGATGACTCCTGCACCAGCTCACCTACTTGGTACAACTTGACTTTCAATGACTATGGACACTCCTCTCCTACGCTATTCTTCGTCTGTCCCGTCTTCCCAGCTCACCCCACACGGGGTATTACCTAAATTCTCCTGTCTTGTCTTGTCACGAGTGTATGTACACCTCTCGGTGTACAGTTGCGGAAAAAATGTTTTTGGACAGTTTCTCCTATAAAGAAATAATATCAGGCGACTCAGAATTAGTAAACAAAGGAGTAAAGGCCATTATCAAGAATGAATTAGTGCAGCTTGTAACGACGATGGTGACAGGTTGACGTAATTAATTGCCGGTACTTTCTGTGCATCTAAAGAGAAATAGATTTACAAATACATGAATGAATTTATTACCGTTCGGATATTATACACTTGGAAGGTACTGGAGGGATTGGTACCAAACCTGAACACGAAAATCACTCCATATGAAAGCAAAAGACTTGGCAGGAGATGATGAAAAACAAGGGTGCAACGAGTACATTGAGAAACATCACAACAAGTGTCCGGGGCCCAAGACTATTCAACTGCCTCCCAGCATACATAAGGGGGATTATCAATAGACCCCCCTGGCTGTCTTCAAAAAGGCACTGGACAGGCACCTAAAGCCAGTACCTGGCCAGCTGGGCTGTGATTCGTACGTCAGCTCGGGTGCGGCCAGCAGTAACAGCCTGGTTGAACAGACCCTGATTCACCATGAAGCCTAGGGGACGGAGGGCCGTGGACCCCAGAACCAGAGGCTCGCTCTACATAATGTCTTACAGAGGCTCGCTCTATATAACGTCTTACAGAGGCTCGTTCTACATAATGTCTTACTAAGACTAGCTCTACAAAATGTCTTACAGAGGCTACCTCTACATAATATTTTACAGTGGGTAGCTCTACATAATGTCTTACAGAGGCTCGCTCTACATAAGGTCTTACAGAGGCTAGCTCTACATAATGTCTTACAGAGGCTAGCTCTACATAATGTTTTACAAAGGGTAGCTCTACATAATGTCTTACAAAGACTAGCTCTACATAATGTCTTACAGACGCTCGCTCTACATAATGTCTTACAAAGACTAGCTCAACATAATGTCTTACAGAGGCTAGCTCTACATAATGTCTTACAGAGGCTAGCTCTAAAAAATGTCTTACAGAGGCTAGCTCTAAATAATGTTTTACAGAGGGTAGCTCTATATAATGTCTTACAGAGGCTCGCTCTACATAATGTCTTACAGAGGCTAGCTCTACATAATGTTTTACAGAGGGTAGCTCTACATAATGTCTTACAGAGGCTAGCTCTACATAGAGTCTTACAGAGGCTAGCTCTACATAATGTCTTATAGAGGCTAGCTCTAAATAAAGTCTTACAGAGGCTAGCTCTACATAATGTCTTACAGAGGCTCGCTCTACATAATGTCTTATAGAGGCTCGCTCTACACAATGTCTTACAGAGGCTCGCTCTGCATGTCTTACAGAGGTTAGCTCTACATAATGTCTTACAGAGGCTCGCTCTACATAATGTCTTACAGAGGCTCGCTCAACATAATGTCTTATAGAGGATCGCTCTACATATTGTCTTACAGAGGCTCGCTCTACATAATGTCTTATAGAGGCTCGCTCTACATAATGTCTTACAAAGGCTAGCACTACATAATGTCTTACAAAGACTAGCTCTACATAATATCTTACAGAGGCTCGCTCTACATAATGTCTTACAGAGCCTTGCTCTACATAATGTCTTACAAAGACTAGCTCTACATAATATCTTACAGAGGCTCGCTCTACATAATGTCTTACAGAGCCTTGCTCTACATAATGTCTTACAAAGACTAGCTCTACATAATATCTTACAGAGGCTCGCTCTACATAATGTCTTACAGAGGCTCGCTCTACAAAATGTTTTACAAAGACTAGCTCTACATAATGTCTTACAGAGGCTAGCTCTACATAATGTCTTACAGAGGCTCGCTCTAAATAATGTCTTACAGAGGCTCGCTCTAAATAATGTCTTACAGAGGCTCGCTCTACATAATGTATTACAGAGGCTAGCTCTACATAATGTCTTACAAAGACTAGCTCTACATAATGTCTTACAGAGGCTCGCTCTACATAAAGTCTTACAGAAGCTCGCTCTACATAATGTCTTACAGAGCCTCGCTCTAAATAATGTCTTACAGAGGCTCGCTCTAAATAAAGTCTTACAGAGGCTCGCTCTAGATAATGGCTCACAGAGGCTCGCTCTACATAATGTCTTACTATGACTAGCTCTACATAATGTCTTACAGAGGCACGCTCTACATAATGTCTTACAGAGGCTCGCGCTACATAATGGCTTACAGAGGCTCGCTCTACATAATGTCTTACAAAGACTAGCTCTACATAATGTCTTACAGAGGCTCGCTCTAGATAACGTGTTACAGAGGCTCGCTCTACATAATGTCTTACAGAGGCTCGCTCTACATAATGTCTTACAGAGGCTCACTCTACATAATGTCTTACAAAGACTAGCTCTACATAATGTCTTACAGAGGCTAGCTCTACATAATGTCTTACAGAGGCTCGCTCTACATAATGTCCTACAAAGACTAGCTCTACATAATGTCTTACAGAGGCTCGCTCTACACAATGTCTTACGGAGGCTAGCTCTATATAATGTTTTACAGAGGCTTGCTCTACATAATGTCTTACAGAGGCTAGCTCTATATAATGTCTTACAGAGGCTCGATCTACATAATGTCTTACAGAGGCTCGCTCTATATAATGTCTTACAGAGGCTCGCTCTACATAATGTCTTACAGAGGCTCGCTCTACATAATGTCTTACAGAGGCTTGCTCTACATTATGTCTTACAGAGGCTAGCTCTACATAATGTCTTACAGAGGCTCGCTCTATATAATGTATTACAGAGGCTTGCTGAACATAATGTCTTTCAGAGGCTAGCTCTACATAATGTCTTACAGAGGCTCGCTCTAGATAATGTCTTACAAAGACTAGCTCTAAAAAATGTCTTACAGAGGGTAGCTCTATATAATGTTTTACAGAGGGTAGCTCTACATAATTTCTTACAGAGGCTAGCTCTACATAATGTCTTACAGAGGTTCGCTCTACATAATGTCTTACAGAGGCTCGCTCTAAATAATGTCTTACAGAGGCTCGCTCTACATAATGTCTTACAGAGGCTCGCTCTACATAATGTCTTACAGAGGCTCGCTCGACATAATATCTTACAGAGGCTCGCTCTACATGTCTTACAGAGGCTTGCTCTACATAATGTCTTACAGAGGCTAGCTCTACATAATGTCTTGCAAAGACTAGCTCTACATAATGGCTTACAAAGACTAGCTCTACATAATAGCATACAAAGAATAGCTCTACATAATGTCTTACAAAGACTAGCTCTACATAATATCTTACAAAAACTAGCTCTACATAATATCTTACAAAGACTAGCTCTACATAATATCTTAGAGGATTGCTCTACAAAATGTCTTACAAAGACAAGCTCTACATAATGTCTTACAGAGGCTCGCTCTACATAATGTCTATCAGAGACTCGCTCTACATAATGTCTTACAAAGAATAGCTTTACATAATGTCTTACAGAGGCTCGCTCTACATAATGTCTAACGAAGACTAGCTCTACATTATGTCTTACGGAGGCTCGCTCTAGATAATGTCTTACAAAGACTAGCTCTAAAAAATGTCTTACAGAGGCTCGCTCTACATAATGTCTTACAAAGGCTTGCTCTACATTATGTCTTACAGAGGCTAGCTCTACATAATGTCTTATAGAGGCTCGCTCTACATAATGTCTTACAGAGGTTCGCTCTACATAATGTCTTACAGAGGCTCGCTCTAAATAATGTCTTACAGAGGCTCGATCTACATAATGTCTTACAGAGGCTCGCTCTACATAATGTCTTACAGAGGCTCGCTCTACATAATATCTCACAGAGGCTCGCTCTACATGTCTTACAGAGGTTTGCTCTACATAATGTCTTAAAGAGGCTAGCTCTACATAATGTCTTACTGAGGCACGCTCTACATAATGTCTTACAGAGGCTCTCTCTACATAATGTCTAACGAAGACTAGCTCTACATAATATCTACAGAGGCTCGCTCTACATAATGTCTTACAGAGGCTCGCTCTACATAATGTCTTACAGAGGCTCGCTCTACATAATGTCTTAGAGAGGCTCGCTCTACATAATGTCTAACGAAGACTAGCTCTACATAATGTCTTACAGAGGCTCGCTCTACATAATGTCTAACGAAGACTAGCTCTACATAGTGTCTTACAGAGGCTCGCTCTACAAAAGTCTTATAAAGACAAGCTCTACATAATGTCTTGCAAAGACTAGCTCTACATAATAGCATACAAAGAATAGCTCTACATAATGTCTTACAAAGACTAGCTCTACATAATATCTTACAAAAACTAGCTCTACATAATATCTTACAAAGACTAGCTCTACATAATATCTTAGAGGATTGCTCTACAAAATGTCTTACAAAGACAAGCTCTACATAATGTCTTACAGAGGCTCGCTCTACATAATGTCTTACAAAGACTAGCTCTACATAATGTCTTACAAAGACTAGCTCTACATAATGTCTTACAGAGGCTCGCTCTACATAATATCTTACAAAGACTAGCTCTACATAATGTCTTACAAAGACAAGCTCTACATAATGTCTTACAGAGGCTCGCTCTAAATAATGTCTTACAGAGGCTTGCTCTACATTATGTCTTACAGAGGCTAGCTCTACATAATGTCTTACAGAGGCTCGCTCTAAATAATGTCTTACAGAGGCTCGCTCTACACAATGTCTTACAGAGGCTCGCTCTACATAATGTCTTTCAAAGACTAGCTCTAAATATTGTCTTACAGAGGCTCGCTCTACATAATATCTTACAAAGACTAGCTCTACATAATGTCTTACAGAGGCTCGCTCTACATAATGTCTTACAGAGGCTTGCTCTACATTATGTCTTACAGAGGCTAGCTCTACATAATGTCTTACAGAGGCTCGCTCTACACAATGTCTTACAGAGGCTCGCTCTACATAATGTCTTTCAAAGACTAGCTCTAAATATTGTCTTACAGAGGCTAGCTCTACATAATATCTTACAGAGGCTCGCTCTACATAATGTTTTACAAAGGCAAGCTCTACATAATGTCTTACAGAGGCTCGCTCTACATAATGCCTTACACAGACTAGCTCTAAAAAATGTCTTACAGAGGCTCGCTCTACATAATGTCTTATAGGGTCTCGCTCTACATAATGTCTAACGAAGACTAGCTCTACATAATGTCTTACAGAGGCTCGCTCTACATAATGTCTAACGAAGACTAGCTCTACATGATGTCTTACGGAGGCTCGCTCTAGATAATGTCTTACAAAGACTAGCTCTAAAAAATGTCTTACAGAGGCTCGCTCTACATAATGTCTTACAGAGGCCCGCTCTACATAATATCTTACAGAGGCTCGCTCTACATAATGTCTTACAAAGACTACCTCTACATAATGTCTTACAGAGGCTAGCACTACATAATGTCTTACAGAGGCTAGCTCTACGAAATGTCTTACATAGGCTCGCTCTAAATAATGTCTTACAGAGGCTCGCTCTGCACAATGTCTTTCGCCGGCTAGCTCTATATAATGTCTTACAGAGGCTCGCTCTACATAATGTCTTACAGAGGCTCGCTCTATATAATGTCTTACAGAGGCTCGCTCTACATAATGTCTTACAGAGGCTTGCTCTACATTATGTCTTACAGAGGCTAGCTCTACATAATGTCTTATAGAGGCTCGCTCTACATAATGTCTTACAGAGGCTTGCTCTACATAATGTCTTACAGAGGCTCGCTCTACATAATGTCTTACAGAGGCTCGCTCTACATAATATCTTACAAAGACTAGCTCTACATAATGTCTTACAGAGGCTCGCTCTACATAATGTCTTACAGAGGCTTGCTCTACATTATGTCTTACAGAGGCTAGCTCTACATAATGTCTTACAGAGGCTCGCTCTACATAATGTCTTACAGAGGCTCGCTCCACACAATGTCTTACAGAGGCTCGCTCTACATAATGTCTTACAAAGACTAGCTCTACATAATGTCTTACAAAGACTAGCTCTACATAATGTCTTACAGGGGCTCGTTCTACATAATGTCTTACAGAGGCTCGCTCTATATAATGTCTTACGAAGACTAGCTTTACATAATGTCTTACAGAGGCTCGCTCTACATAATGTCTTACAGAGTCTCGCTCTATATAATATCTTTCGAAGACTAGCTTTACATAATGTCTTACAGAGGCTCGCTCTACATAATGTCTTACAGAGGCTCGCTCTACATAATGTCTTACAAAGACTAGCTCTACATAATGTCTTACAGAGGCTAGCTCTACATAAGGTCTTACAGAGGCTAGCTCTACATAATGTCTTACAGAGGCTAGCTCTACATAATGTCTTACAGAGGCTCTCTCTACATAATGTCTTACAGAGGCTCGCTCTATATAATGTCTTACGAAGACTAGCTTTGCATAACGTCTTACAGAGGCTCGCTCTACATAATGTCTTACAGAGGCTCGCTCTAGATAATGTCTTAAAGAGCCTCGCTCTACATAATGTCTCACAGAGGCTCGCTTACATAATGTCTTACAAAGACTAGCTCTACATAATGTCTTACTAAGACTAGCTCTACATAATGTCTTACAGGGGCTCGCTCTACATAATGTCTTACAGAGGCTCGCTCTACTTAATGTCTAACGAAGACTAGCTCTAGATAATGTCTTACAGAGGCTCGCTCTAGATAATGTCCTACAAAGACAAGCTCTAAAAAATGTCTTACAGAGGCTCGCTCTACTTAATGTCTAACGAAGACTAGCTCTAGATAATGTCTTACAGAGGCTCGCTCTAGATAATGTCCTACAAAGACTAGCTCTAAAAAATGTCTTACAAAGACTAGCTCTAAAAAATGTCTTACAGAGGCTTGCTCTAAATAATGTCTTACAAAGGCTCGCTCTACATAATGTCTTACAGAGGCTCGCTCTACATAATGTCTTACAAAAACTAGCTCTACATAATGTCTTACAGAGGCTAGCTCTACATAATGCCTTACAGAGGCTCTCTCTACATTATGTCTTAGAGAGGCTCGCTCTACATAATATCTTACAGAGGCTCGCTCTATATGACGTCTTACAAAGACTAGCTCTACATAATGTCTTGGAGAGGCTCGCTCTATATAATGTGTTACAGAGGCTCGCTCTACATAATGTCTTACTGAGGCTAGCTCTATATAATGCTATACAGAGGCTAGCTCTACATAATGTCTCAAAGAGGCTCGCTCTACATAATGTCTTAGAGAGGCTAGCTCTACATAATGTTTTACATAGGCTCGCTCTATATATTGTCTTACAGAGGCTAGCTCTACATAATGTCTTACAGAGGCTAGCTCTACATAATGTCTTTCAGAGGCTCGCTCTGCATAATGTCTTACAGAGGCTAGCTCTACATATTGTCTTACAGAGGCTCGCTCTGCATGTCTTACAGAAGTTAGCTCTACATAATGTCTTACAGAGGCTCGCTCTACATAATGTCTTACAGAGGCTCGCTCTACATAATGTCTTACAGAGGCTCGCTCTATATAATGTCTTACACAGGCTCGCTCTACATAATATCTTACAGAGGTTCGCTCTACATAATGTCTTACAGAGGTTTGCTCTACATAATGTCTTACAGAGGCTCGCTCTACATAATGTCTTAGAGAGACTAGCTCTATATAATGTTTTACTAAAGCTAGCTCTATATAATATCTTACAGAGGCTAGCTCTACATAATGTCTTACAGAGGCTAGCTCTACATAATGTCTGACAAAGACTAGCTCTACGTAATGTCTTAGATAGGCTAGCTCTACAGAATGTCTTAAAGAGGGTTGCTCTACATAATGTCTTACAAAGACTAGCTCTAAAAAATGTCTTACAGATGCTCGCTCTACATAATGTCTTACTGAGGCTCGCTCTACATAATGTCTTACAGAGGCTCGCTCTACATAATGTCTTACAAAAACTAGCTCTACATAATGTCTTAGAGAGGCTCGCTCTACATAATGTCTTACAGAGGCTCGCTCTACATAATGTCTTACAGAGGCTCACTCTATATAATGTCTTACAAAGGCCCGCTCTACATAATATCTTACAGAGGCTCGCTCTACATAATGTCTTACAGAGGCTTGCTCTACAGAATGTCTTACAGAGGCTTGCTCTACAAAATGTCTTACAAAGACTAGCTCTACATAATGTCTTAGAGAGGCTGGCTCTGCATAATGTCTTACAGAGGCTAGCTCTACATAATGTCTTACAGAGGCTTGCTCTATATAATGTCTTACAGAGGCTCGCTCTACATAATGTCTTACAGAGGCTTGCTCTACATAATGTCTTACAGAGGCTCGCTCTACATAATTTCTTACAAAGACTGGCTCTACATAATGTCTTACAGAGGCTAGCTCTACATAATGTCTTACAGAGGCTAGCTCTACATAATATCTTACAGAGGCTCGCTCTACATAATGTCTTACAGAGGCTAGCTCTACATAATGTCTTACAGAGGCTAGCTCTGCATAATCTCTTACAAAGACTAGCTCTACATAATGTCTTACAGAGGCTCGCTCTACATAATGACTTACAGAGGCTAGCTCTACATAATGTCTTACAGAGGCTCGCTCTACATAATGTGTTACAAAGGCTCGCTCTACATAATGTCTTACAAAGACTAGCTCTACATAATGTCTTACAGAGACTAGCTCTGCGTAATCTCTTACAAAGACTAGCTCTACATGATGTCTTACAAAGGCTAGCTCTACATAATGTCTTACAGAGACTAGCTCTACATAATGTCTTACAGAGGCTAGCTCTACATAATGTCTTACAGAGACTAGCTCTACATAATGTCTTACAGAGACTAGCTCTACATAATGTCTTACAGAGGCTAGCTCTACATAATGTCTTACAGAGGCTAGCTCTGCGTAATCTCTTACAAAGACTAGCTCTACATATTGCCTTACAAAGACTAGCTCTACATGATGTCTTACAAAGGCTAGCTCTACATAATGTCTTACAGAGACTAGCTCTACATAATGTCTTACAGAGGCTAGCTCTACATAATGTCTTACAAAGGCTCGCTCTACATAATGTCTTACAAAGACTAGCTCTACATAATGTCTTACAGATACTCGCTCTACATAATGTCTTACAGAGGCTAGCTCTTCATAATGTCTTACATAGGCTAGCTCTACATTTCTTACAGAGGCTAGCTCTACATAATGTCTTACAAAGGCTCGCTCTACATAATGTCTTACAGAGGCTAACTCTACATAATGTCTTTCAGAGGCTCGCTCTACATAATGTCTTACAGAGGCTAGCTCTACATAATGTCTTACAGAGGCTAGCTCTACATAACGTCTTACAGAGGCTATCTCTACATAATGTCTTACAGAGGCTCGCTCTACATAATGTCTTACAGAGGCTAACTCTACATAATGTCTTACAGAGGCTAGCTCTACATAACGTCTTACAGAGGCTAGCTCTACATAATGTCTTTCAGAGGCTCGCTCTACATAATGTCTTACAGAGGCTAGCTCTACATAACGTCTTACAGAGGCTATCTCTACATAATGTCTTACAGAGGCTCGCTCTACATAATGTCTTACAGAGGCTATCTCTACATAATGTCTTACAGAGGCTCGCTCTACATAATGTCTTACAGAGGCTAGCTCTACATAATGTCTTACAGAGGCTAGCTCTACATAATGTCTTACAGAGGCTAGCTCTACGTAATGTCTTACAGAGGCTAGCTCTACATAATGTCTTACAGAGGCTATCTCTACATAATGTCTTACAGAGGCTCGCTCTACATAATGTCTTACAGAGGCTAGCTCTACATAATGTCTTACAGAGGCTAGCTCTACATAATGTCTTACAGAGGCTAGCTCTACATAATGTCTTACAGAGGCTATCTCTACATAATGTCTTACAGAGGCTCGCTCTACATAATGTCTTACAGAGGCTAGCTCTACATAATGTCTTACAGAGGCTAGCTCTACATAATGTCTTACAGAGGCTAGCTCTACATAATGTCTTACAGAGGCTAGCTCTACATAATGTCTTACAGAGGCTAGCTCTACATAATGTCTTACAGAGGCTAGCTCTACATAATGTCTTACAGAGGCTAGCTCTACATAATGTCTTACAGAGGCTAGCTCTACATAATGTCTTACAGAGGCTATCTCTACATAATGTCTTACAGAGGCTCGCTCTACATAATGTCTTACAGAGGCTATCTCTACATAATGTCTTACAGAGGCTCGCTCTACATAATGTCTTACAGAGGCTAGCTCTACATAATGTCTTTCAGAGGCTAGCTCTACATAATGTCTTACAGAGGCTAGCTCTTCATAATGTCTTACAGAGGCTAGCTCTACATAATGTCTTACAGAGGCTAGCTCTACATAATGTCTTACAGAGGCTAGCTCTACATAACGTCTTACAGAGGCTAGCTCTACATAATGTCTTACAGAGGCTAGCTCTACATAATGTCTTACAGAGGCTAGCTCTACATAATGTCTTACAGAGGCTAGCTCTACATAATGTCTTACAGAGGCTAGCTCTACATAACGTCTTACAGAGGCTAGCTCTACATAATGTCTTACAGAGGCTAGCTCTACATAATGTCTTACAGAGGCTAGCTCTACATAATGTCTTACAGAGGCTAGCTCTACATAATGTCTTACAGAGGCTAGCTCTACATAATGTCTTACAGAGGCTAGCTCTACATAATGTCTTACAAAGACTAGCTCTATATAATGTCTTACAGAGGCTAGCTCTACATAATGTCTTACAGAGGCTAGCTCTACATAATGTCTTACAGAGGCTAGCTCTACATAATGTCTTACAGAGGCTAGCTCTACATAATGTCTTACAGAGGCTAGCTCTACATAATGTCTTTCAGAGGCTAGCTCTACATAATGTCTTACAGAGGCTCGCTCTACATAATGTCTTTCAGAGGCTAGCTCTACATAATGTCTTACAGAGGCTCGCTCTACATAACGTCTTTCAGAGGCACGCTCTACATAATGTCTTACAGAGGCTAGCTCTACATAATGTCTTACAGAGGCTAGCTCTACATAATGTCTTACAGAGGCTAGCTCTACATAATGTCTTACAGAGGCTAGCTCTACATAATGTCTTTCAGAGGCTAGCTCTACATAATGTATTACAGAGGCTAGCTCTACATAATGTCTTACACAGTCTCGCTCTATATAATGTCTTACGAAGACTAGCTTTACATAATGTCTTACAGAGGCTCGCTCTACATAATGTCTTACAGAGGCTCGCTCTACATAATGTCTTACAAAGACTAGCTCTATATAATGTCTTACAGAGGCTAGCTCTACATAATGTCTTACAGAGGCTAGCTCTACATAATGTCTTACAGAGGCTCGCTCTACATAATGTCTTACAGAGGCTCTCTCTACATAATGTCTTACAGAGGCTAGCTCTACATAATGTATTACAGAGGCTCGCTCTACATAATGTCTTACACAGTCTCGCTCTATATAATGTCTTACGAAGACTAGCTTTACATAATGTCTTACAGAGGCTCGCTCTACATAATGTCTTACAGAGGCTCGCTCTACATAATGTCTTACAAAGACTAGCTCTATATAATGTCTTACAGAGGCTAGCTCTACATAATGTCTTACAGAGGCTAGCTCTACATAATGTCTTACAGAGGCTCGCTCTACATAATGTCTTACAGAGGCTCGCTCTACATAATGTCTTACAAAGACTAGCTCTATATAATGTCTTACAGAGGCTAGCTCTACATAATGTCTTACAGAGGCTAGCTCTACATAATGTCTTACAGAGGCTAGCTCTACATAATGTCTTACAGAGGCTCTCTCTACATAATGTCTTACAGAGGCTCGCTCTACATAATGTCTTACAAAGACTAGCTCTATATAATGTCTTACAGAGGCTAGCTCTACATAATGTCTTACAGAGGCTAGCTCTACATAATGTCTTACAGAGGCTAGCTCTACATAATGTCTTACAGAGGCTCTCTCTACATAATGTCTTACAGAGGCTCTCTCTACATAATGTCTTACAGAGGCTCGCTCTACATAATGTCTTACAGAGTCTCGCTCTATATAATGTCTTACGAAGACTAGCTTTGCATAATGTCTTACAGAGGCTAGCTCTACATAATGTCTTACAGAGGCTAGCTCTACATAATGTCTTACAGAGGCTCTCTCTACATAATGTCTTACAGAGGCTCGTTCTACAAAACGTCTTACAAAGACAAGCTCTACATAATGTCTTACAGAGTCTCGCTCTATATAATGTCTTACGAAGACTAGCTTTGCATAATGTCTTACAGAGGCTCGCTCTACATAATGTCTTACAGAGGCTCGCTCTAGATAATGTCTTAAAGAGCCTCGCTCTACATAATGTCTCACAGAGGCTCGCTTACATAATGTCTTACAAAGACTAGCTCTACATAATGTCTTACAGAGGCTAGCTCTACATAATGTCTTACAGAGGCTCGCTCTACATAATGTCCTACAAAGACTAGCTCTACATAATGTCTTACAGAGGCTCGCTCTACATAATGTCCTACAAAGACTAGCTCTACATAATGTCTTACAGAGGCTCGCTCTACACAATGTCTTACGGAGGCTAGCTCTATATAATGTTTTACAGAGGCTTGCTCTACATAATGTGTTACAGAGGCTAGCTCTATATAATGTCTTACAGAGGCTAGCTCTACATAATGTCTTACAGAGGCTAGCTCTACATAATGTCTTACAGAGGCTCGATCTACATAATGTCTTACAGAGGCTAGCTCTACATAATGTCTTACAGAGGCTCGATCTACATAATGTCTTACAGAGGCTCGATCTACATAATGTCTTACAGAGGCTAGCTCTACATAATGTCTTACAGAGGCTCGCTCTACATAATGTCCTACAAAGACTAGCTCTACATAATGTCTTACAGAGGCTCGATCTACATAATGTGTTACAGAGGCTCGCTCTACATAATGTCTTACAGAGGCTCGATCTACATAATGTCTTACAGAGGCTCGCTCTACATAATGTCTTACAGAGGCTAGCTCTACATAATGTCTTACAGAGGCTCGATCTACATAATGTCTTACAGAGGCTCGCTCTACATAATGTCTTACAGAGGCTCGCTCTACATAATGTCTTACAGAGGCTCGCTCTACATAATGTCTTACAGAGGCTTGCTCTACATTATGTCTTACAGAGGCTAGCTCTACATAATGTCTTACAGAGGCTCGCTCTATATAATGTCTTACAGAGGCTAGCTCTACATAATGTCTTTCAGAGGCTCGCTCTAGATAATGTCTTACAAAGACTAGCTCTAAAAAATGTCTTACAGAGGGTAGCTCTATATAATGTTTTACAGAGGGTAGCTCTACATAATTTCTTACAGAGGCTAGCTCTACATAATGTCTTACAGAGGTTCGCTCTACATAATGTCTTACAGAGGCTCGCTCTAGATAATGTCTTACAAAGACTAGCTCTAAAAAATGTCTTACAGAGGGTAGCTCTATATAATGTTTTACAGAGGGTAGCTCTACATAATTTCTTACAGAGGCTAGCTCTACATAATGTCTTACAGAGGTTCGCTCTACATAATGTCTTACAGAGGCTCGCTCTAAATAATGTCTTACAGAGGCTCGCTCTACATAATGTCTTACAGAGGCTCGCTCTACATAATGTCTTACAGAGGCTCGCTCGACATAATATCTTACAGAGGCTCGCTCTACATGTCTTACAGAGGCTTGCTCTACATAATGTCTTACAGAGGCTAGCTCTACATAATGTCTTGCAAAGACTAGCTCTACATAATGGCTTACAAAGACTAGCTCTACATAATAGCATACAAAGAATAGCTCTACATAGTGTCTTACAAAGACTAGCTCTACATAATATCTTACAAAAACTAGCTCTACATAATATCTTACAAAGACTAGCTCTACATAATATCTTAGAGGATTGCTCTACAAAATGTCTTACAAAGACAAGCTCTACATAATGTCTTACAGAGGCTCGCTCTACATAATGTCTATCAGAGACTCGCTCTACATAATGTCTTACAAAGAATAGCTTTACATAATGTCTTACAGAGGCTCGCTCTACATAATGTCTAACGAAGACTAGCTCTACATTATGTCTTACGGAGGCTCGCTCTAGATAATGTCTTACAAAGACTAGCTCTAAAAAATGTCTTACAGAGGCTCGCTCTACATAATGTCTTACAAAGGCTTGCTCTACATTATGTCTTACAGAGGCTAGCTCTACATAATGTCTTATAGAGGCTCGCTCTACATAATGTCTTACAGAGGTTCGCTCTACATAATGTCTTACAGAGGCTCGCTCTAAATAATGTCTTACAGAGGCTCGCTCTACATAATGTCTTACAGAGGCTCGCTCTACATAATGTCTTACAGAGGCTCGCTCTACATAATATCTCACAGAGGCTCGCTCTACATGTCTTACAGAGGTTTGCTCTACATAATGTCTTACAGAGGCTAGCTCTACATAATGTCTTACTGAGGCACGCTCTACATAATGTCTTACAGAGGCTCTCTCTACATAATGTCTAACGAAGACTAGCTCTACATAATATCTACAGAGGCTCGCTCTACATAATGTCTTACAGAGGCTCGCTCTACATAATGTCTTACAGAGGCTCGCTCTACATAATGTCTTAGAGAGGCTCGCTCTACATAATGTCTAACGAAGACTAGCTCTACATAATGTCTTACAGAGGCTCGCTCTACATAATGTCTAACGAAGACTAGCTCTACATAGTGTCTTACAGAGGCTCGCTCTACAAAAGTCTTATAAAGACAAGCTCTACATAATGTCTTGCAAAGACTAGCTCTACATAATAGCATACAAAGAATAGCTCTACATAATGTCTTACAAAGACTAGCTCTACATAATATCTTACAAAAACTAGCTCTACATAATATCTTACAAAGACTAGCTCTACATAATATCTTAGAGGATTGCTCTACAAAATGTCTTACAAAGACAAGCTCTACATAATGTCTTACAGAGGCTCGCTCTACATAATGTCTTACAAAGACTAGCTCTACATAATGTCTTACAAAGACTAGCTCTACATAATGTCTTACAGAGGCTCGCTCTACATAATATCTTACAAAGACTAGCTCTACATAATGTCTTACAAAGACAAGCTCTACATAATGTCTTACAGAGGCTCGCTCTAAATAATGTCTTACAGAGGCTTGCTCTACATTATGTCTTACAGAGGCTAGCTCTACATAATGTCTTACAGAGGCTCGCTCTAAAT
This sequence comes from Cherax quadricarinatus, assembly GCF_038502225.1. Classification (NCBI taxonomy): domain Eukaryota; kingdom Metazoa; phylum Arthropoda; class Malacostraca; order Decapoda; family Parastacidae; genus Cherax; species Cherax quadricarinatus. Next base: position 64,921,974 of record NC_091297.1, on the reverse strand, counting down.
AATGTCTTACAGAGGCTCGCTCTACACAATGTCTTACAGAGGCTCGCTCTACATAATGTCTTTCAAAGACTAGCTCTAAATATTGTCTTACAGAGGCTCGCTCTACATAATATCTTACAAAGACTAGCTCTACATAATGTCTTACAGAGGCTCGCTCTACATAATGTCTTACAGAGGCTTGCTCTACATTATGTCTTACAGAGGCTAGCTCTACATAATGTCTTACAGAGGCTCGCTCTACACAATGTCTTACAGAGGCTCGCTCTACATAATGTCTTTCAAAGACTAGCTCTAAATATTGTCTTACAGAGGCTAACTCTACATAATATCTTACAGAGGCTCGCTCTACATAATGTTTTACAAAGGCAAGCTCTACATAATGTCTTACAGAGGCTCGCTCTACATAATGCCTTACACAGACTAGCTCTAAAAAATGTCTTACAGAGGCTCGCTCTACATAATGTCTTATAGGGTCTCGCTCTACATAATGTCTAACGAAGACTAGCTCTACATAATGTCTTACAGAGGCTCGCTCTACATAATGTCTAACGAAGACTAGCTCTACATGATGTCTTACGGAGGCTCGCTCTAGATAATGTCTTACAAAGACTAGCTCTAAAAAATGTCTTACAGAGGCTCGCTCTACATAATGTCTTACAGAGGCCCGCTCTACATAATATCTTACAGAGGCTCGCTCTACATAATGTCTTACAAAGACTACCTCTACATAATGTCTTACAGAGGCTAGCACTACATAATGTCTTACAGAGGCTAGCTCTACGAAATGTCTTACATAGGCTCGCTCTAAATAATGTCTTACAGAGGCTCGCTCTGCACAATGTCTTTCGCCGGCTAGCTCTATATAATGTCTTACAGAGGCTCGCTCTACATAATGTCTTACAGAGGCTCGCTCTATATAATGTCTTACAGAGGCTCGCTCTACATAATGTCTTACAGAGGCTTGCTCTACATTATGTCTTACAGAGGCTAGCTCTACATAATGTCTTATAGAGGCTCGCTCTACATAATGTCTTACAAAGGCTTGCTCTACATAATGTCTTACAGAGGCTCGCTCTACATAATGTCTTACAGAGGCTCGCTCTACATAATATCTTACAAAGACTAGCTCTACATAATGTCTTACAGAGGCTCGCTCTACATAATGTCTTACAGAGGCTTGCTCTACATTATGTCTTACAGAGGCTAGCTCTACATAATGTCTTACAGAGGCTCGCTCTACATAATGTCTTACAAAGACTAGCTCTACATAATGTCTTACTAAGACTAGCTCTACATAATGTCTTACAGGGGCTCGCTCTACATAATGTCTTACAGAGGCTCGCTCTACTTAATGTCTAACGAAGACTAGCTCTAGATAATGTCTTACAGAGGCTCGCTCTAGATAATGTCCTACAAAGACAAGCTCTAAAAAATGTCTTACAGAGGCTCGCTCTACATAATGTCTTACAGAGGCTCGCTCTAGATAATGTCCTACAAAGACTAGCTCTAAAAAATGTCTTACAAAGACTAGCTCTAAAAAATGTCTTACAGAGGCTTGCTCTAAATAATGTCTTACAAAGGCTCGCTCTACATAATGTCTTACAGAGGCTAGCTCTACATAATGCCTTACAGAGGCTCTCTCTACATTATGTCTTAGAGAGGCTCGCTCTACATAATATCTTACAGAGGCTCGCTCTATATGACGTCTTACAAAGACTAGCTCTACATAATGTCTTGGAGAGGCTCGCTCTATATAATGTGTTACAGAGGCTAGCTCTACATAATATCTTACAGAGGCTAGCTCTACATAATGTCTTACAGAGGCTAGCTCTACATAATGTCTTACAGAGGCTAGCTCTACATAATATCTTACAGAGGCTAGCTCTACATAATGTCTTACAGAGGCTAGCTCTACATAATGTCTTGAGAGGCTCGCTCTATATAATGTGTTACAGAGGCTAGCTCTATATAATGTCTTACAGAGGCTTGCTCTACATTATGTCTTACAGAGGCTAGCTCTACATAATGTCTTACAGAGGCTCGCTCTACATAATTTCTTACAAAGACTGGCTCTACATAATGTCTTACAGAGGCTAGCTCTACATAATGTCTTACAGAGGCTAGCTCTACATAATATCTTACAGAGGCTCGCTCTACATAATGTCTTACAGAGGCTAGCTCTACATAATGTCTTACAGAGGCTAGCTCTGCATAATCTCTTACAAAGACTAGCTCTACATAATGTCTTACAGAGGCTCGCTCTACATAATGACTTACAGAGGCTAGCTCTACATAATGTCTTACAGAGGCTCGCTCTACATAATGTGTTACAAAGGCTCGCTCTACATAATGTCTTACAGAGACTAGCTCTGCGTAATCTCTTACAAAGACTAGCTCTACATGATGTCTTACAAAGGCTAGCTCTACATAATGTCTTACAGAGACTAGCTCTACATAATGTCTTACAGAGGCTAGCTCTACATAATGTCTTACAGAGACTAGCTCTACATAATGTCTTACAGAGACTAGCTCTACATAATGTCTTACAGAGGCTAGCTCTACATAATGTCTTACAGAGGCTAGCTCTGCGTAATCTCTTACAAAGACTAGCTCTACATATTGCCTTACAAAGACTAGCTCTACATGATGTCTTACAAAGGCTAGCTCTACATAATGTCTTACAGAGACTAGCTCTACATAATGTCTTACAGAGGCTAGCTCTACATAATGTCTTACAAAGGCTCGCTCTACATAATGTCTTACAAAGACTAGCTCTACATAATGTCTTACAGATACTCGCTCTACATAATGTCTTACAGAGGCTAGCTCTTCATAATGTCTTACATAGGCTATCTCTACATTTCTTACAGAGGCTAGCTCTACATAATGTCTTACAGAGGCTAACTCTACATAACGTCTTACAGAGGCTCGCTCTACATAATGTCTTACAGAGGCTAGCTCTACATAATGTCTTACAGAGGCTAGCTCTACATAACGTCTTACAGAGGCTATCTCTACATAATGTCTTACAGAGGCTCGCTCTACATAATGTCTTACAGAGGCTAGCTCTACATAATGTCTTACAGAGGCTAGCTCTACATAACGTCTTACAGAGGCTAGCTCTACATAATGTCTTACAGAGGCTCGCTCTACATAATGTCTTACAGAGGCTAGCTCTACATAATGTCTTACAGAGGCTAGCTCTACATAACGTCTTACAGAGGCTAGCTCTACATAATGTATTACAGAGGCTCGCTCTACATAATGTCTTACAGAGGCTAGCTCTACATAACGTCTTTCAGAGGCTCGCTCTACATAATGTATTACAGAGGCTCGCTCTACATAATGTATTACAGAGGCTCGCTCTACATAATGTCTTACAGAGGCTAGCTCTGCATAACGTCTTTCAGAGGCTCGCTCTACATAATGTCTTACAGAGGCTAGCTCTACATAATGTCTTTCAGAGGCTAGCTCTACATAATGTCTTACAGAGGCTCGCTCTACATATTGTCTTACAGAGGCTAGCTCTACATAATGTCTTACAGAGGCTAGCTCTACATAATGTCTTACAGAGGCTAGCTCTACATAATGTCTTACAGAGGCTAGCTCTACATAATGTCTTACAGAGGCTAGCTCTACATAATGTCTTTCAGAGGCTAGCTCTACATAATGTCTTACACAGTCTCGCTCTATATAATGTCTTACGAAGACTAGCTTTACATAATGTCTTACAGAGGCTCGCTCTACATAATGTCTTACACAGTCTCGCTCTATATAATGTCTTACGAAGACTAGCTTTACATAATGTCTTACAGAGGCTCGCTCTACATAATGTCTTACACAGTCTCGCTCTATATAATGTCTTACGAAGACTAGCTTTACATAATGTCTTACAGAGGCTCGCTCTACATAATGTCTTACAGAGGCTCGCTCTACATAATGTCTTACAAAGACTAGCTCTATATAATGTCTTACAGAGGCTAGCTCTACATAATGTCTTACAGAGGCTAGCTCTACATAATGTCTTACAGAGGCTAGCTCTACATAATGTCTTACAGAGGCTCTCTCTACATAATGTCTTACAGAGGCTCGCTCTACATAATGTCTTACAAAGACTAGCTCTATATAATGTCTTACAGAGGCTAGCTCTACATAATGTCTTACAGAGGCTAGCTCTACATAATGTCTTACAGAGGCTAGCTCTACATAATGTCTTACAGAGGCTCTCTCTACATAATGTCTTACAGAGGCTCTCTCTACATAATGTCTTACAGAGGCTCGCTCTACATAATGTCTTACAGAGTCTCGCTCTATATAATGTCTTACGAAGACTAGCTTTGCATAATGTCTTACAGAGGCTAGCTCTACATAATGTCTTACAGAGGCTAGCTCTACATAATGTCTTACAGAGGCTCTCTCTACATAATGTCTTACAGAGGCTCGTTCTACAAAACGTCTTACAAAGACAAGCTCTACATAATGTCTTACAGAGTCTCGCTCTATATAATGTCTTACGAAGACTAGCTTTGCATAATGTCTTACAGAGGCTCGCTCTACATAATGTCTTACAGAGGCTCGCTCTAGATAATGTCTTAAAGAGCCTCGCTCTACATAATGTCTCACAGAGGCTCGCTTACATAATGTCTTACAAAGACTAGCTCTACATAATGTCTTACTAAGACTAGCTCTACATAATGTCTCACTGAGGCACGCTCTACATGATGTCTTACAGGGGCTCGCTCTACATAATGTCTTACAGAGGCTCGCTCTACTTAATGTCTAACGAAGACTAGCTCTACATAATGTCTTACAGAGGCTCGCTCTACATAATGTCTTACAGAGGCTCGCTCTACATAATGTCTTACAGAGGCTCGCTCTACATAATGTCTTACAGAGGCTCGCTCTAAAAAATGTCTTACAGAGGCTCGCTCTAAAAAATGTCTTACAGAGGCTCGCTCTAAATAATGTGTTACAGAGGCTCGCTCTACATGTCTTAAAGAGGTTAGCTCTACATAATGTCTTACAGAGGCTCGCTCTGCATGTCTTAAAGAGGTTAGCTCTACATAATGTCTTACAGAGGCTCGCTCTGCATGTCTT
>NC_091297.1:64884377-64911877 GCF_038502225.1 Cherax quadricarinatus | reverse complement strand
GCAGTATTTACATATTATTGTAACCACAAACGAGTGGTATTAATCCATAACAACACTGCGACTAGTTGAGGATTACGTGGTCCTGTGGGTTGAAGTGTCATGTGTGATTTTCACTCACCTTGAGGTGGGCCAAAACGACATGGGTTCAAATCCTCGGCTAATCCCAGTGTTGTTATTGATATATATATATATATATATATATATATATATATATATATATATATATATATATATATATATATATATATATATATATTTATATATATATATATATATATATATATATTTATATATATATATATTTATATATATATATATTGATTGGTAATCCCCCTTATGTGTGCTGGGAGGCAGTTGAACAGTCTCGGGCCCCTGACACTTATTGTATGGTCTCTTAACGTGCTAGTGACACCCCTGCTTTTCATTGGGGGGATGTTGCATCGTCTGCCAAGTCTTTTGCTTTCGTAGTGAGTGATTTTCATGTGCAAGTTCGGTACTAGTCCCTCTAGGATTTTCCAGGTGTATATAATCATGTATCTCTCCCGCCTGCGTTCCAGGGAATACAGGTTCAGGAACCTCAAGCGCTCCCAGTAATTGAGGTATTTTATCTCCGTTATGCGCGCCGTGAAGGTTCTCTGTACATTTTCTAGGTCAGCAATTTCACCTGCCTTGAAAGGTGCTGTTAGTGTGCAGCAGTATTCCAGCCTAGATACAACAAGTGACCTGAAGAGTGTCATCATGGGCTTGGCATCCCTAATTTTGAAGGTTCTCACTATCCATCCTGTCATTTTTCTAGCAGATGCGATTGATACAATGTTATGGTCCTTGAAGGTGAGATCCTCCGACATGATCACTCCCAGGTCTTTGACGTTGGTGTTTCGCTCTATTTTGTGGCCAGAATTTGTTTTGTACTCTGATGAAGATTTAATTTCCTCGTGTTTGCCATATCTGAGTAATTGAAATTTCTCATCGTTAAACTTCATATTGTTTTCTGTAGCCCACTGAAAGATTTGGTTGATGTCTGCCTGGAGCCTTGCAGTGTCTGCAATGGAAGACACTGTCATGCAGATTCGGGTGTCATCTGCAAAGGAAGACACGGTGCTGTGGCTGACATCCTTGTCTATGTCAGATATGAGGATGAGGAACAAGATGGGAGCGAGTACGTACCTTGTGGAACAGAGCTTTTCACCGTAGCTGCCTCGGACTTTACTCTGTTGACTACTACTCTCTGTGTTCTGTTAGTGAGGAAATTATAGATCCATCGACCGACTTTTCCCGTTATTCCTTTAGCACGCATTTTGTGCGCTATTACGCCATGGTCACACTTGTCGAAGGCTTTTACAAAGTCTGTATATATTACATCTTCATTCTTTTTGTCTTCTAGTGCATCTAGGACCTTGTCGTAGTGATCTAATAGTTGAGACAGACAGGAGCGACCTGTTCTAAACCCATGTTGCCCTGGGTTGTGTAATTGATGGGTTTCTAGATGGGTGGTGATCTTGCTTCTTAGGACCCTTTCAAAGATTTTTATGATATGGGATGTTACTGCTATCGATAGGTCTGTAGTTCTTTGCTGTTGCTTTACTGCCCCCTTTGTGGAGTGGGTCTATGTCTGTTGTTTTTAGTAACTGTGGGACGACCCCCGTGTCCATGCTCCCTCTCCATAGGATGGAAAAGGCTCGTGATAGGGGCTTCTTGCAGTTCTTGATGAACACGGAGTTCCATGAGTCTGGCCCTGGGGCAGAGTGCATGGGCATGTCATTTATCGCCTGTTCGAAGTCATTTGGCGTCAGGATAACATCAGATAGGCTTGTGTTAACAAAATTCTATGGCTCTCTCATAAAAAATTCATTTTGATCTTCGACATATATATATATATATATATATATATATATATATATATATATATATATATATATATATATATATATATATATATATATATATATATATATATATATATATATATATATATATATATATATATATATATATATATATATAGATATATATATATACATATATATATATAGGTAGGTTGGTAGACAGCAACCACCCAGGGAAGTACTACCGTCCTGCCAGACGACTGTGAAACAAAAACCTGTAACTGTTTTGCATGATGGTAGGATTGCTGGTTTCTTTTTCTGTCTCATAAACACGCTAGATAACAGGGATATCTTGCTACTCCTACTTACACTTTGGTCACACTTCACAGACACGCACATGCATATATATATATACATACATCTAGGTTTTTCTCCTTTTTCTAAATAGCTCTTGTTCTTTTTATTTCTTCTATTGTCCATGGGGAAGTGGAAAAGAATCTTTCCTCCGTAAGCCATGCGTGTCGTATGAGGCGACTAAAATGCCGGGAGCAATGGGCTAGTAACCCCTTCTCCTGTATACATTTACTAAAAAAGAGAAGAAGAAAAACTTTATAAAACTGGGATGCTTAAATGTGCGTGGATGTAGTGCGGATGACAAGAAACAGATGATTGCTGATGTTATGAATGAAAAGAAGTTGGATGTCCTGGATCTAAGCGAAACAAAGCTGAAGGGGGTAGGAGAGTTTCAGTGGGGGGAAATAAATGGGATTAAATCTGGAGTATCTGAGAGAGTTAGAGCAAAGGAAGGGGTAGCAGTAATGTTAAATGATCAGTTATGGAAGGAGAAAAGAGAATATGAATGTGTAAATTCAAGAATTATGTGGATTAAAGTAAAGGTTGGATGCGAGAAGTGGGTCATAATAAGCGTGTATGCACCTGGAGAAGAGAGGAATGCAGAGGAGAGAGAGAGATTTTGGGAGATGTTAAGTGAATGTATAGGAGCCTTTGAACCAAGTGAGAGAGTAATTGTGGTAGGGGACCTGAATGCTAAAGTAGGAGAAACTTTTAGAGAGGGTGTGGTAGGTAAGTTTGGGGTGCCAGGTGTAAATGATAATGGGAGCCCTTTGATTGAACTTTGTATAGAAAGGGGTTTAGTTATAGGTAATACATATTTTAAGAAAAAGAGGATAAATAAGTATACACGATATGATGTAGGGCGAAATGACAGTAGTTTGTTGGATTATGTATTGGTAGATAAAAGACTGTTGAGTAGACTTCAGGATGTACATGTTTATAGAGGGGCCACAGATATATCAGATCACTTTCTAGTTGTAGCTACACTGAGAGTAAAAGGTAGATGGGATACAAGGAGAATAGAAGCATCAGGGAAGAGAGAGGTGAAGGTTTATAAACTAAAAGAGGAGGCAGTTAGGGTAAGATATAAACAGCTATTGGAGGATAGATGGGCTAATGAGAGCATAGGCAATGGGGTCGAAGAGGTATGGGGTAGGTTTAAAAATGTAGTGTTAGAGTGTTCAGCAGAAGTTTGTGGTTACAGGAAAGTGGGTGCAGGAGGGAAGAGGAGCGATTGGTGGAATGATGATGTAAAGAGAGTAGTAAGGGAGAAAAAGTTAGCATATGAGAAGTTTTTACAAAGTAGAAGTGATGCAAGGAGGGAAGAGTATATGGAGAAAAAGAGAGAGGTTAAGAGAGTGGTGAAGCAATGTAAAAAGAGAGCAAATGAGAGAGTGGGTGAGATGTTATCAACAAATTTTGTTGAAAATAAGAAAAAGTTTTGGAGTGAGATTAACAAGTTAAGAAAGCCTAGAGAACAAATGGATTTGTCAGTTAAAAATAGGAGAGGAGAGTTATTAAATGGAGAGTTAGAGGTATTGGGAAGATGGAGGGAATATTTTGAGGAATTGTTAAATGTTGATGAAGATAGGGAAGCTGTGATTTCGTGTATAGGGCAAGGAGGAATAACATCTTGTAGGAGTGAGGAAGAGCCAGTTGTGAGTGTGGGGGAAGTTCGTGAGGCAGTAGGTAAAATGAAAGGGGGTAAGGCAGCCGGGATTGATGGGATAAAGATAGAAATGTTAAAAGCAGGTGGGGATATAGTTTTGGAGTGGTTGGTGCAATTATTTAATAAATGTATGGAAGAGGGTAAGGTACCTAGGGATTGGCAGAGAGTATGCATAGTTCCTTTGTATGAAGGCAAAGGGGATAAAAGAGAGTGCAAAAATTATAGGGGGATAAGTCTGTTGAGTGTACCTGGTAAAGTGTATGGTAGAGTTATAATTGAAAGAATTAAGAGTAAGACGGAGAATAGGATAGCAGATGAACAAGGAGGCTTTAGGAAAGGTAGGGGGTGTGTGGACCAGGTGTTTACAGTGAAACATATAAGTGAACAGTATTTAGATAAGGCTAAAGAGGTCTTTGTGGCATTTATGGATTTGGAAAAGGCGTATGACAGGGTGGATAGGGGGGCAATGTGGCAGATGTTGCAAGTGTGTGGTGTAGGAGGTAGGTTACTGAAAGCAGTGAAGAGTTTTTACGAGGATAGTGAGCCTCAAGTTAGAGTATGTAGGAAAGAGGGAAATTTTTTCCCAGTAAAAGTAGGCCTTAGACAAGGATGTGTGATGTCACCGTGGTTGTTTAATATATTTATAGATGGGGTTGTAAGAGAAGTAAATGCGAGGGTCTTGGCAAGAGGCGTGGAGTTAAAAGATAAAGAATCACACACAAAGTGGGAGTTGTCACAGCTGCTCTTTGCTGATGACACTGTGCTCTTGGGAGATTCTGAAGAGAAGCTGCAGAGATTGGTGGATGAATTTGGTAGGGTGTGCAAAATAAGAAAATTAAAGGTGAATACAATAAAGAGTAAGGTTATGAGGATAACAAAAAGATTAGGTGATGAAAGATTGAATATCAGATTGGAGGGAGAGAGTATGGAGGAGGTGAAGGTATTCAGATATTTGGGAGTGGACGTGTCAGCGGATGGGTCTATGAAAGATGAGGTGAATCATAGAATTGATGAGGGAAAAAGAGTGAGTGGTGCACTTAGGAGTCTGTGGAGACAAAGAACTTTGTCCTTGGAGGCAAAGAGGGGAATGTATGAGAGTATAGTTTTACCAACGCTCTTATATGGGTGTGAAGCGTGGGTGATGAATGTTGCAGCGAGGAGAAGGCTGGAGGCAGTGGAGATGTCATGTCTGAGGGCAATGTGTGGTGTGAATATAATGCAGAGAATTCGTAGTTTGGAAGTTAGGAGGAGGTGCGGGATTACCAAAACTGTTGTCCAGAGGGCTGAGGAAGGGTTGTTGAGGTGGTTCGGACATGTAGAGAGAATGGAGCGAAACAGAATGACTTCAAGAGTGTATCAGTCTGTAGTGGAAGGAAGGCAGGGGTAGGGGTCGGCCTAGGAAGGGTTGGAGGGAGGGGATAAAGGAGGTTTTGTGTGCGAGGGGCTTGGACTTCCAGCAGGCATGCGTGAGCGTGTTTGATAGGAGTGAATGGAGACAAATGGTTTTTAATACTTGACGTGCTGTTGGAGTGTGAGCAAAGTAACATTTATGAAGGGATTCAGGGAAACCGGCAGGCCGGACTTGAGTCCTGGAGATGGGAAGTACAGTGCCTGCACTCTGAAGGAGGGGTGTTAATGTTGCAGTTTAAAAACTGTAGTGTAAAGCACCCTTCTGGCAAGACAGTGATGGAGTGAATGATGGTGAAAGTTTTTCTTTTTCGGGCCACCCTGCCTTGGTGGGAATCGGCCAGTGAGATAATAAAATAATATATATATATATATATATATATATATATATATATATATATATATATATATATATATATATATATATATAAAAAGAGAATATGAATAAGTAAATTTAAGAATTATGTGGATTAAAGTAAAGGTTGGATGCGAAAAGTGGGTCATAATAAGCGTGTATGCACCTGGAGAAGAGAGGAATGCAGAGGAGAGAGAGAGATTTTGGGAGATATTAAGTGAAGGTATAGGAGCCTTTGAACCAAGTGAGAGAGTAATTGTGGTAGGGGACCTGAATGCTAAAGTAGGAGAAACTTTTAGAGAGGGTGTGGTAGGTAAGTTTGGGGTGCCAGGTGTAAATGATAATGGGAGCCCTTTGATTGAACTTTGTATAGAAAGGGGTTTAGTTATAGGTAATACATATTTTAAGAAAAAAGAGGATAAATAAGTATACAAGATATGATGTAGGGCGAAATGACAGTAGTTTGTTGGATTATGTATTGGTAGATAAAAGACTGTTGAGTAGACTTCAGGATGTACATGTTTATAGAGGGGCCACAGATATATCAGATCACTTTCTAGTTGTAGCTACACTGAGAGTAAAAGGTAGATGGGATACAAGGAGAATAGAAGCATCAGGGAAGAGAGAGGTGAAGGTTTATAAACTAAAAGAGGAGGCAGTTAGGGTAAGATATAAACAACTATTGGAGGATAGATGGGCTAATGAGAGCATAGGCAATGGGGTCGAAGAGGTATGGGGTAGGTTTAAAAATGTAGTGTTAGAGTGTTCAGCAGAAGTTTGTGGTTACAGGAAAGTGGGTGCGGGAGGGAAGAGGAGCGATTGGTGGAATGATGATGTAAAGAGAGTAGTAAGGAAGAAAAAGTTAGCATATGAGAAGCTTTTACAAAGTAGAAGTGATGCAAGGAGGGAAGAGTATATGGAGAAAAAGAGAGAGGTTAAGAGAGTGGTGAAGCAATGTAAAAAGAGAGGAAATGAGAGAGTGGGTGAGATGTTATCAACAAATTTTGTTGAAAATAAGAAAAAGTTTTGGAGTGAGATTAACAAGTTAAGAAAGCCTAGAGAACAAATGGATTTGTCAGTTAAAAATAGGAGAGGAGAGTTATTAAATGGAGAGTTAGAGGTATTGGGAAGATGGAGGGAATATTTTGAGGAATTGTTAAATGTTGATGACGATAGGGAAGCTGTGATTTCGTGTATAGGGCAAGGAGGAATAACATCTTGTAGGAGTGAGGAAGAGCCAGTTGTGAGTGTGGGGGAAGTTCGTGAGGCAGTAGGTAAAATGAAAGGGGGTAAGGCAGCCGGGATTGATGGGATAAAGATAGAAATGTTAAAAGCAGGTGGGGATATAGTTTTGGAGTGGTTGGTGCAATTATTTAATAAATGTATGGAAGAGGGTAAGGTACCTAGGGATTGGCAGAGAGCATGCATAGTTCCTTTGTATAAAGGCAAAGGGGATAAAAGAGAGTGCAAAAATTATAGGGGGATAAGTCTGCTGAGTATACCTGGTAAAGTGTATGGTAGAGTTATTATTGAAAGAATTAAGAGTAAGACGGAGAATAGGATAGCAGATGAACAAGGAGGCTTTAGGAAAGGTAGGGGGTGTGTGGACCAGGTGTTTACAGTGAAACATATAAGTGAACAGTATCTAGAAAAGGCTAAAGAGGTCTTTGTGGCATTTATGGATTTGGAAAAGGCGTATGACAGGGTGGATAGGGGGGCAATGTGGCAGATGTTGCAAGTGTATGGTGTAGGAGGTAGGTTACTGAAAGCAGTGAAGAGTTTTTACGAGGATAGTGAGGCTCAAGTTAGAGTATGTAGGAAAGAGGGAAATTATTTCCCAGTAAAAGTAGGCCTTAGACAAGGATGTGTGATGTCACCGTGGTTGTTTAATATATTTATAGATGGGGTTGTAAGAGAAGTAAATGCGAGGGTCTTGACAAGAGGCGTGGAGTTAAAAGATAAAGAATCACACACAAAGTGGGAGTTGTCACAGCTGCTCTTTGCTGATGACACTGTGCTCTTGGGAGATTCTGAAGAGAAGTTGCAGAGATTGGTGGATGAATTTGGTAGGGTGTGCAAAATAAGAAAATTAAAGGTGAATACAGGAAAGAGTAAGGTTATGAGGATAACAAAAAGATTAGGTGATGAAAGATTGAATATCAGATTGGAGGGAGAGAGTATGGAGGAGGTGAAGGTATTCAGATATTTGGGAGTGGACGTGTCAGCGGATGGGTCTATGAAAGATGAGGTGAATCATAGAATTGATGAGGGAAAAAGAGTGAGTGGTGCACTTAGGAGTCTGTGGAGACAAAGAACTTTGTCCTTGGAGGCAAAGAGGGGAATGTATGAGAGTATAGTTTTACCAACGCTCTTATATGGGTGTGAAGCATGGGTGATGAATGTTGCAGCGAGGAGAAGGCTGGAGGCAGTGGAGATGTCATGTCTGAGGGCAATGTGTGGTGTGAATATAATGCAGAGAATTCGTAGTTTGGAAGTTAGGAGGAGGTGCGGGATTACCAAAACTGTTGTCCAGAGGGCTGAGGAAGGGTTGTTGAGGTGGTTCGGACATGTAGAAAGAATGGAGCGAAACAGAATGACTTCAAGAGTGTATCAGTCTGTAGTGGAAGGAAGGCGGGGTAGGGGTCGGCCTAGGAAAGGTTGGAGAGAGGGGGTAAAGGAGGTTTTGTGTGCGAGGGGCTTGGACTTCCAGCAGGTATGCATGAGCGTGTTTGATAGGAGTGAATGGAGACAAATGGTTTTTAATACTTGACGTGCTGTTGGAGTGTGAGCAAAGTAACATTTATGAAGGGATTCAGGGAAACTGGCAGGCCGGACTTGAGTCCTGGAGATGGGAAGTACAGTGCCTGCACTCTGAAGGAGGGGTGTTAATGTTGCAGTTTAAAAACTGTAGTGTAAAGCACCCTTCTGGCAAGACAGTGATGGAGTGAATGATGGTGAAAGTTTTTCTTTTTCGGGCCACCTTGCCCTGGTGGGAATCGGCCAGTGTGATAATAATAATAATAATAATAATGATAATATATATATATATATATATATATATATATATATATATATATATATATATATATATATATATATATATATATATATATATATATATATATATATATATATATATATATATATATATTATGCAGGGTTCTGCATGACATTGTAATGTATATACAGTAGAGAAGGGTACCATAATAGTGTGAATGTTATAATTGTAAAACATAATTTTATAATTCATAATGTGCATTTGCAGGTACTGTAAAGTACTCTAATTGTAATTATAAAGAAATCCTGCCAGGGATTTATTTTCCAACTGTGTTTGGGGGTGAGCAGATAAGAGTGGCTTGGGAGACACGCGAGGTTAGCATGGCACGGAGGCTGGCATCGGAGATGCCGTGTACTTAAGCTAAGTTTTGTAGTTGTGTACACCTTTTGTTTAGCTAACTCAAGCCATAGGCTCTTCTATGGTCTACCTGTATGCTCACCTAGGCTCTGACATAATCAGGGTGCTGTGGGATGAGTGAGGAAATAAGAAATGGGGTTGGTATTGGAGTAGTGAAGGCCTGGCGCTGACTAGGCCTAGTGTTTATGGTTGCTGTTCCGCCAGCCGCCTGCTTCTTGTGGCCGCTATTTGAGCATTTAGGAGAGGAGATACATGAAGGTGTTTTCTAGAGTGTGTATATAGTCTTATGGTGAATAAATAGATATATTTTCCTAATTAGAATTTTTGTCTAACCCTCTGTTAATCAACCCATTGAAGTAACAAATACTGGTTTAGCGCTTTCTGTTTTGACTGGGATAGCCCTGGGTGGCCTGATGAGATGAGTGTAACTTTGTCCTAAGACAAGGCTCTAGCTCCCAGGTATCCCACATTTCTGCGTAACAATATATATATGTCGTTCCTAATAGGTAAAACTGATCAATTAGCAATAACTCATTTAAAATTAAGTCCTTTCTAAAATTTCCTCTTATAAGTTTAAAGATAAATATTTTTTCATTAATGTTAATGTAAAAATTAATAATTTTGTATAAAAAAAAAAAACTTATAAAAGCTGTCTAAGCTTATAACAAACGTAATTTAATTTACTTTAATCCAACTGAATATTTTAAAATAAGCTTACAATAATTTAATAAATAAACAATGAAATATATTTCTTACGATCGACACCATGCCTAACCCTTCTAGGGTCGGGTAGGTGCCTGAGCCCGAGCCTTTAGCTCATAAGACTGTCATTCCTATTAGCCCCCTTGGGGCGGGGATGGCAGACCAGAGAGGCCTAACTTGTGGCTAGGCCTGGGGACAGTTGGTCCCAAAGATGAGGAGGTACTTGTGCCTCCTCCCACGGGAGACTTAGGTCTCAGACACTCCCTAAAGAGGGAGCCAAGGCCGGGCCACCACTTGGAAAAGGCCCGGGCCGGGGGAATACCGGCTAATCTTTCATAATAATAATAATAATATTTCTTACATTAGGTTCAAAATGGTTTTGGCGAAATTATTGCATACACAAATTTTCGCTTGCCTTATTCGGCAAGAAGAACGTTGCTATTTAAGCCAAAATCTCAGGTTTAACCTTTTCGGCACGACATATTTATATATAATTCTGTGCAACACTAATACCTCGCCCCTCTCCCACACACACTGACATGACACAACACTCCCACACACACACTGACATGACACAACACTCCCACACACACACTGACATGACACAACACTCCCACACACACACTGACATGACAAAACACTCCCACACACACACTGACATGACACAACACTCCCACACACACTGACATGACACAACACTCTCCCACACACACTGACATGACACAACACTCTCCCACAAACACTGACATGACCCAACACTCACACAGACTCTGACATGATTCAGCAAACTCCCACACACACTGACATGACTCGCCACTCTCCCACACACGCTGATATGACACAACACTCTCCCACACACACTGTGACACAACACTCCCAGACACACTGACATGACACAACACTCTCCCACACACACACTGAAATGACCCAAAACTTTCGCACACACACTAACATGACTCGCCACTATGCCATACACTGACATGACTCTCCACTCTCCCCCAAACACTCACATGACCCGCCACTCTCCCAAACACACTGACATCACCCGCCACTCCCACACACACTGACATGACCCAACACTTTCCCACACACACTGACATGACACAACACTATCCCACACACACTGACATGACCCAACACTCTCCCACACACACTGACAAGACCCAAAACTCTCGCAAACACACTGACATGACTCGCCACTCACCCACACACACTGACATGACCCGCCACTCTCCCACACACACTGGCATGACCCACAACTCTCCCTCACACGCTGACATGACCAGCCACTCTCCCACACACACTGACATGACCCAACACTCTCCCACACACACTGACACGACTCGCCACTATCCCACACACACTGACATGACCCGCCACTCTCCCACACACTGATATGAGCCAACACTCTCTCACACACTGATATGACCCAACACTCTTCCAAACACTCTGAAATGACTCGCCACTCTCCCACACACACTGACATGACCCAACACTCCCACACACGCACTGATATGACTCAACACTCTCCCACACACATTGACATGACTCGCCACTATCCCACACGCACTGACATGACCCGCCACTCTCCCACACACCCTGATATGAGCCAACACTCTCCCACACACTGATATGACCCAACACTCTTCCAAACACACTGACATGACTCGGGACTCTCCCACACACACACTGACATGGCCCAACACTCCCCCACACAAACACACTGACATGACCCGCCACTCTACCACACAAGCTGAGATGATTCGCCACTCTCCCACACACACTGATATGACCCGCCACTCTCCCACAAACATAGACATGACTCACCACTCTCCCTCACACATTGACATGACTCGCAAGCCTCCTTCACACACTGACATGACCCGCCACTCTCCCCCACACGCTGACATAACCTGTCACTCTCCCACACACACTGACATGACCCGCCTCTCTCCCACACACACTGACATAACCTGTCACTCTCCCACACACACTGACATGACCCGCCACTCTCCCACACACACTGACATAACCTGTCACTCTCCCACACACACTGACATGACCCGCCACTCTCCCACACACACTGACATAACCTGTCACTCTCCCACACACACTGACATGACCCGCCACTCTCCCCCACACGCTGACATAACCTGTCACTCTCCCACACACACTGACATGACCCGCCACTCTCCCACACACACTGACATAACCTGTCACTCTCCCACACACACTGACATGACCCGCCACTCTCCCACACACACTGAAATGAGCCAACACTCTCCCACGCACTGATATGACCCAACACTTCCAAACACACTGAAATGACTCCGCCCACCCGACCGGGGCCCGCCCGCGCCGACCCGCGCCAGCCCGCGCCCTCGCCCGCGCCTTCTGCAGCGTCGTCCGGATCGTCCCCGGTCCCCGATTTTTTTTTCTGATTTTTTCGATTTTTTTTTAATTTCATTTTCTTGTTCTTTCCATCTCCTCGGATCAACACCCTCCCACTTCCATCTCCCCATACCCTCTAAACCATATATTTCTCCTCTACTTCCTTGGATCAAGACCTCCCTCTCACCCAAAAAATTCCGTTTCCTTGTATTCTCCAACTCCTCGGATCAACACCCTCCCACCATCCACTTCTACCCCAAATATTCCTGCTCTATATCTTTGGATCAAGCTTTTGGGTTCCCCCCTATGGGCGTAAGCATTCAAAATGGACTCCCCCTATAGGGTTTCGAATTTCTTATGATCTCCATCTCCTTGGATCAAGTTTTTGGGTTCCCCCCCTATGGGCGTAAGCATTCAAAATGGACTCCCCCTATAGGGTTTCGAATTTCTTATGATCTCCATCTCCTTGGATCAAGTTTTTGGGTTCCCCCCCTATGAGGGTAAGCATTCAAAATGGACTCCCAAATATGATCAACATCACAGACTAACACCCATTTTCACACAAATTCCCTCAAATCACTATAACCAAGACGATTACCAATTTCTATGAGTACACTCACCTCCAACTAAGATATAACATGAGCGCAAAAAAAACATGAACACAATCCAAACACACACGACCACTTATAACAGAATTACCTCTTTTTCGGCATCTCTAGTTCGACAACAACACCCACAACCCACAACACCCACAACGCACATCACCCACAACCCACAACACCCACAACCCACAACACCCACAACCCACATCGCCCACAACCCACAACTCCCACAACAACAACCCACAACTTATAACCACTTTTTCGGCATCACTAGTTCGACAACAACACCCACATCCCACAACACCCACAACCCACATCACCCACAACCCACAAAACCCACAACAACAACCCACAACTTATAACCACTTTTTCGGCATCACTAGTTCGACAACAACACCCACAACCCACAACACCCCACAACCCACATCACCCACAACAACAACCCACTTATAACATCTTTTTTGGTATCTCCAGTTCGACAACAATACCCACAACCCTCATCACTTACCAATTTATTCACAATTTTTCCTCTTTCGATACAAATTTTTCCCATTCTTTTTACTGAATCTTAAATGTAATACACATTCCTCCCTACATTACTAAAATTCTAATAAAATCCTCTCCATACCCATCTCCTTGTACCCACATAAATTGATATTACACTCACAACAACTAATCATCTCACTACCCAACTATTGCGACATGTTTCAAAACCCTCCATTCTTTTCCATTATATCATAACTTTTCACTTCTGTAATTTCTTTTAAAATATTCACACATTACCTTTATTTTCAGTAAAATCCCCCCATATTTCATTAAATTTCTAATACAACCCTCCCCATACCCCTCTCCATCTCTCCCACATTTCTTCACATCCACTCACCCATCTCCCAACACACCTCTTCAGAACACCCACAAAAATCACATTTCACATCCACAAATGCATCTCATCCCCCATGTCAAATCCACTAAAACCACTGTATCCAAGATATTCACAAAATTCTATGACCACCTAACACACACAGAAAACTCACTTTACTTTGACCACCTTCAAAACACTCTCAAAAATAATTTGAATACTCACATAAACACCTTTGAACATTTCCAAACAACACTGAAACACTTCCAAAATATCAATTTGAATACTCCCTCAGTCTCCAGACTTTACAACATTATCACAAAAACTAACTCATACACATATGACATAAGACATTTTATCAAAACTAACGCAAACACACCCACACACACCACACTTTACTTTGTACAACACCAAAAACAACATCAATTACCTTTGATTACTCCAAAAATATCATTTGAACACATTCAAAAACATCATCAAACTCCTTTGAATACTCCCAAAACACCACCGAATACTACCAAAACACCACTGAATACTACCAAAACACCACTGAATACTACCAAAACAGCGCTGAATACTGCCCAAACAACACTAAAAATCACCAGAAACTAAGATCAGCACTACCAACTAACACCCATTTTATAGAAATCCTCTCAAATCACTATAACCAAGACGATCCCACTCACCTCAGACTATTATATAACATGAGCGCAAAAAAAAAAAAAAATCATTCTCATAAATCATTTGAATACTTACAAAAAATAACCTTTGAACATTTCCAAGCAACACCGAAACACTTACAACAGGATCACCACCAATTGAAAACATAACATGTACACATACACACAAAAAAAAAAAAAAACTAAGAAAAACACAGATGGGAGTGTGACGTCACTGGAGGTGACCTCGCCGGTCCTGTGGGGTGTGACATCGTGTGTTGGTGGTAGTGAGGTGAGTGCGCTTAGATATTGTCAAATACGATTTTTTGTGTGAATGTTTATAAAAAATGAGTGTTTTCTGTGATATTATTGGTTTTTGAGGTAAGTGAACATGGGTGTTTGATGTTGGTGGTTGTCTTAGTTTTTTGTGTGTACATGATATGTTTTCAGTTGATGGTGATCATGTACTAAGTGTTTGTGTATTAGGTTTATGTTCATTTTTTTTTTTTTTTTTTTGCGCACATGGGGAGGGAGTTCTTGGTTATAGTGATTTGAGGGGATTTCTATAAAATGGGTGTTAGCTGGTGATGCTAAACTTAGTTTCTGGTGATTTTGACGGTGTTTTGGTAGTATTCAGTGGTGATTTGGTAGTAATCAGTAGTGTTTTGGGAGTATTCAGAGGTGTTTGATGGTGTTTTTGAAGGTGTTCAAATGATGTGCAGAGTATTTTTGAAGATGTTCAGTGGTGTTTTGGTGTTGTTCAGAGTTGGTTCAAAGTTAGTCAGTGTGTTAGTTATGGTAATGTCTCATGTCATAAGTGTATGAGTTAGTTTTTTTGTGCTAATGTTGTAAAGTCTGGAGAATGAGGGAGGAGTTTGGTGGATGAGATGTAATTTCGGTTAATGAAATGTGTAAGTGTGAATGAGAATGTGAATTGGTGGGTGAGTTAGAGAAGACAAAATGTTATGTGATCTTAGTAAAAGTATAGATAGTTTTAGTGATCTTCGTTATGATGATGTTTTAAGAGAATGTGTACAAAAATGTGTGATCTTAGTGGTGGGGTTATAGAATTTGGTAAACGTCTTGATTGTGGTGATCTTAGATATTGGAGATATAACAGGCTGAAACAAGGTGTTTGGGTGTGACGTCGCTGATCGCCAAGTAAACACAGGATGGAGTGTGATGTCATGGGAGGTATCCCTATCTGTGCTGGTATGTGTTGGTGGTAGTGAGGGGAGTGTATTAGATATTGTATGTAGTTGGTGATTGTGATTTTTTGTGTGAATGTTTATAAAAATGAGTGTTTTCTGCGACCTTAGTGGTTTTGAGGTGAGTGATCATGGATGTTAGTTGATGGATGTCTTAGTTTTTTTTTTTTGTGTGTGTGTGTGTACATGTTATGTTTTCAGTTGGTGGTGATATTGTTGTAAGTGTTTCGGTGTTGCTTGGAAATGTTCAAAGGTGATTTTTTGTGAGTATTCAAATGATTTATGAGAATTATTTTTTTTGCACTCATGTTATATAATAGTCTGAGGTGAGTGGGATCGTCTTGGTTATAGTGATTTAAGGGGATTTCTATAAAATGGGTGTTAGTTGGTGGTGTTGATCTTAGTTTCTGGTGATTTTTAGTGTTGTTTGGGCAGTATTCAGTGGTGTTTTGGTAGTATTCAGTGGTGTTTTGGGAGTATTCAAAGGAGTTTGATGATGTTTTTGAATGTGTTCAAATGATGTTTTTGGAGTAATCAAAGGTAATTGATGTTGTTTTTGGTGTTGTACAAAGTAAAGTGTGGTGTGTGTGGGTGTGTTTGTGTTAGTTTTGGTAAAATGTCTCATGTCATAAGTGTATGAGTTAGTTTTTGTGATAATGTTGTAAAGTCTGGAGACTGAGGGAGTAGTATGGAGGATGAGTTGTAATTTCAGTTAATGAAATCTGTAAGTGTAGATAATGTATGAGAGTGATGATGTATGAGAGTGTTTTGAAGGTGGTCAAAGTAAAGTGATGTGTGTGTGTGTTAGGTGGTCATAGAATTTTGTGAATATCTTGGATACAGTGGTTTTAGTGGATTTGACATGGGTGATGAGATGCATTTGTGGATGTGAAATGTGATTTTTGTGGGTGTTCTGAAGAGGTGTGTTGGGAGATGGGTGAGTGGATGTGAAGAAATGTGGGAGAGATGGAGAGGGGTATGGGGAGGGTTGTATTAGAAATTTAATGAAATATGGGGGGATTTTACTGAAAATAAAGGTAATGTGTGAATATTTTAAAAGAAATTACAGAAGTGAAAAGTTATGATATATTGGAAAAGAATGGAGGGTTTTGAAACATGTCGCAATAGTTGGGTAGTGAGATGATTAGTTGTTGTGAGTGTAATATCAATTTATGTGGGTACAAGGAGATGGGTATGGAGAGGATTTTATTAGAATTTTAGTAATGTAGGGAGGAATGTGTATTACATTTAAGATTCAGTAAAAAGAATGGGAAAAATTTGTATCGAAAGAGGAAAAATTGTGAATAAATTGGTAAGTGATGAGGGTTGTGGGTATTGTTGTCGAACTGGAGATACCAAAAAAGATGTTATAAGTGGGTTGTTGTTGTGGGTGATGTGGGTTGTGGGGTGTTGTGGGTTGTGGGTGTTGTTGTCGAACTAGTGATGCCGAAAAAGTGGTTATAAGTTGTGGGTTGTTGTTGTGGGTGTTGTGGGTTGTGGGTGATGTGGGTTGTGGGTGTTGTGGGATGTGGGTGTTGTTGTCGAACTAGTGTTGCCGAAAAAGTGGTTATAAGTTGTGGGTTGTTGTTGTGGAAGTTGTGGGTTGTGGGTGATGTGGGTTGTGGGTGTTGTGGGTTGTGGGTGCTGTGAGTTGTGGGCGTTGTTGTCGAACTAGAGATGCCGAAAAAAGAGGTGATTCTGTTGTACGTGTTTGCGTGTGTTTGGATTGTGTTCATGTTTTTTTTTTTTTTTTGCGCTCATGTTATATCTTAGTTGGAGGTGAGTGTACTCATAGAAATCGGTAATCGTCTTGGTTATAGTGATTTGAGTGGATTTGTGTGAAAATGGGTGTTAGTCTGTGATGTTGATCTTAGTTTATGGTGATTTTGGTGGTGTTTTGACTGTATTCAGTGGTGTATTTGCGAGCACTCGAATGGTATTCGAGACTATTCAAAGGTGTTTTTGAAGGTGTTCAAATGATGTGTAAGAGTATTTACAAAGGAGTTCTGGGAGTATTCAGTGGTGATTTGCCGGTGTTCGAATGATGTTTTTGGAGTATTCAGTGGTAATTGATGGTGTTTTTGGTGTTGTTCAAAGTAAAGTGTGGTGTGTGTGGGTGTGTTTGTGTTATTTTTTTTAAAATGTCTCATGTTATAAGTGTTTGAGTTAGTTTTTGTTATTATGTTGTAAAGTCTGGAGACTGAGGGAGGAGTTTGGGCGATGAGATGTAATTTAATGAAATAATATAAGTGTAGATAAAATGGAGATGTCAAATCTTATTTGGGAGTATTCAAAATGATATTTTGGAAGTGTTTCAGTGTTGTATGGAAATGTTCAAAGGTATTTTTGTGAGTATTCAATGATTTATGAGAGTGTTCGAAGTAATCTAGGGTTGTTTTGTAGTGAGATGATAAAGGTTGTCGATGAGAGAATATTTCCTAAGAGATACTGAGAAAAGTGTGTGTGTGTGTGTGTGTGTGTATTAACTTCGTAATATGTAAAATTGTGACTAGTGAAATTATAGAAAAGTGGTTATAAGTTGTAAGTGTTGTGGTGACTTTTTCTGATGAAATAGTTAAAACGAGATAAATTGTGTGTTATGAGTGAAAATTGTGTCTTGTTGTGAGATGTTGGTGGGAGAGTGAGGAGAGCAGGTCATAGTCTCAGACGATGCTATGGGGTGACTTGAGATGTTATCTGAGATCGGTCAGATAAGACTCGCCAGTCAGCAGATGTCTAGACTTGAGGAGAGTGAATCTTTTGTTGTATTTTGCAAATAATTGTGGATTGTTGTGGATATTAACGAAAATGAGGAATTATTTAGGTTATCCTGTGTTAAGAGTGAAAATGTGTAATACAGAGATGGTGACGACGAAGAAGATCCAGAACAAAATGCACAGAATTTCTTCAGGAGAAAAAGAATTACTCTGTGTTGATTTTAGTCAATGAATTGTACCTTTTTTCAATTAATTTGTATTTTTTTTTGTTGAATGTATATGAAATGTATATGAAATAAAGTGCATTGGTTGTATAATAAATAAATAAATGAAAATATTGTGTATTAGTGTTATTCTGCATTTTAAGTTATTGTCTGGTCGACAAGATTCAGCCTGTGTGTGTGAGGTCATCACGTGACGTCACTGACCACCAAGTAAACACAGGTGGGGTGACGTCACACTTGTTTAGACCTATATTAAGAGAAAGTACCATGCCCCATAGGGGGAGTTCATTTTGAATGCTTACCCCCATAGGGGGGAACCCAAAAACTTGATCCGAGGAGATGGAGTTTTTGTATTATTGATATCAAGAAAAAGTTGATCCGAGGAAGTAGAGCAGGAATATTTGGGATGGCGGTGGAAGTGGGAGGTGTGGGGGGATAGAGGGTAAAACTTGATCCGAGGAGTTGGAGAATACAAGAAAATTCGAAAATATTTGGGAGTCCATTTTGAATGCTTACGCCCATAGGGGGGAACCCAAAAAACTTGATCCAAGGAAGTAGAGCAGGAATATTTGGGGTAGAAGTGGATGGTGGGAGGGTGTTGATCCGAGGAGTTGGAGAATACAAGAAAACGGAATTTTTTGGGTGAGAGGGAGGTCTTGATCCAAGGAAGTAGAGGAGAAATATATGGTTTAGAGGGTATGGGGAGATGGAAGTGGGAGAGTGTTGATCCGAGGAGATGGAGAACACAAGAAAATGAAATTCAAAAAAAATTCGAAAAAAAATCGAAAAAAATCTACTTGACATGACCCACCACTCTCCTACACACACACACTGACATGACCTGCCACTCCCCCACAAACACAGACATGACTCGCCACTCTCCCTCACACATTGACATGACTCGACACTCTCCCGCACACACTGACATGACTCGCCACTCTTCCTCACACACTGACATGACCCGCCACTCTCCCACACACACCAACATGACTCGCCACTCTCCCACACACACTGACATGATCCACCACTCCCACACACACTGACATGACCCACCACTCCCACACACACTGACATGACTCGCCACTCTTCCACACACACCAACATGACTCGCCACTCTCCCACACACTGACATACCCCGCCACTCTCCCACACACTGACATGACCTGCCACTCTCCCACACACAGTGACATGACCCACCACTCTCCTTCACACACTGACATGACCTGCCACTCTCCCACACACAGTGACATGACCCGCCACTTCCAACACACACTGACATGACTCGCCACTCCCACACACACTGACATGACCCACCACTCTCCCACACACACACTGAAATGACCTGCCACACTCCCACACACACTGACATGACCCACCACTCTCCCACACAAACTAGCATGACCTACCACTCTCCCACACACAGTGACACTGTGAATGAATTTTACTGTGCGTGATGGATAATTACAGCGAAACAGAAATAACTGTATTTCCCAGTGCGTATCTGTCATACAGAACAGAGCAGCAGTGTGTAACTATCATACAGAACACAGAAGCAGTGTGTAACTATCATACAGAACACAGCAGCAGTGTGTAAATATCATACACAACACAGCAGCAGTGTGTATCTATCATACAGAACACAGCAACAGTGTGTAACTACAATACAGAACACAGCAGCAGTGTATAACTATCATACAGAACAGAGCAGCAGTGTGTAACTGTCATACAGAACACAGCAGCAGTGTGTTACTATCAGACAGAACAAAGCAGAAGTGTGTAATTATCATTCAGAACAGAGCAGCAGTGTGTAACTATCACACACACCACAGCAGCAGTGTGTAACTATCAAACAAAACACAGCAGCAGTGTGTAACTATCATACAGAGCACAGCAGTAGTGTGTAACAATCATACAGAACAGAGCAGCAGTGAGTAACTATAATACAGTACACAGGAGTGGTGTGTAACTATCATACAGAAACCAGCACCAGTGTAACTACCATAGAGAACAGAGCAGCAGTGTGAAACTATCAAGCAGAACACAGCAGCAGTGTGTAACTATCATATAGAACACAGCAGTAGTAACTGTATACAGAACACAGCAGCAGTGTGTAACTATCATACAGAACACAGCAGCAGTGTGTAACTATCAGATACAACACAGCAGCAGTGTGGTAGGTAAGACACAAAGGCAACAGTTAGGCAACTTTACTCCAAAACGTTTCGCCTACACCGTAGGTTTCTTCAGTCGAATACAGAAAGTAGGCAGGAACAGTAGAGATGTGAAGACGATGTAATCAGTCCATCACCCTTGAAGTCGTAGATTTGAGGTTGTCAGTCCCTCAGCCTGGAGAAGTTCAGTTCCATAGTTAGAAACTACCTGAAGGTCAAGCGACAGTGCGGAGACTTAAATACTGTCGGAAGGAGAGGTGCAGAGTAGTAGTAGTGAGAATGTAGCCACTGGGAGGTCATGTCCCTCTCAGATCAAACAATTCTCACTTGAAAAAGTTGTCCAAGGTGTTTTCTGTACCAAGATGCCATTGTGTTGCAGCGTCTAACAGGGTGACAACCTCAAATCCACGACTTCAAGGGTGATGGACTGATTACGTCGTTCTTCACATCTCTACTGTTCCTGCCTACTTTCTGTATTCGACTGAAGAAGCCTACTGTGTAGGCGAAACTTTTCGGAATAAAGTTGCCTAACAGTTGCCTATGTGTCTTACATACCAACCTGTCGGTATTGTATACCATTTTGATATTCACCCTGTCAGACACTGCAACACAATGGCATTTTGGTACAGAAAACACCTTGGACAACTTTTTCAAGTGAGAATTGTTTGATCTCGCTGGGACATGACCTCTCAGTGGCTACATTCTCACTACTACTTCCAACCTGTCGGTATTGTATACTGTTTGATAATCACTACTACTACTACTACTACTCTGAACCTCTCCTTCCGACAGTATTTAAGTCTCCGCACTGTCGCTTGACCTTCAGATAGTTCCTGACTATGGAACTGAACTTCTCCAGGCTGAGGGACTGACAACCTCAAATCTACGACTTCAAGGGTGATGGACTGATTACATCGTCTTCACATCTCTACTGTTCCTGCCTACTTTCTGTATTCGACTGAAGAAGCCTACTGTGTAGGCGAAACGTGCCTAATTGTTGCCTATGTGTCTTACCTACCAACCTGTCGGTATTGTATACCATCTTGATATTCACAGCAGCAGTGTGTAACTATCATACAGAACACAGGAGGAGTGTGTTACTATCATACAGAACACAGCAGTAGTGTGTATCTATGATACAGAACACAGCAGCAGTGTGTAACTATCATACAGAACACAGCAGTAGTGCGAAACTATCATACAGAACAGAGCTGCAGTGTGTAACTATCATACAAAACACAGCAGCAGTGTGTAACTATCATACAGAACAGAGGAGCAGTGTAACAATCATGCAGAAGACAGCAACAGTGTGTAACTATTATAGACAACACAACAGCAGTGTGTAAGTATCATACAGATCACAGCAGCAGTGTGTTACTCTCATACAGAAAACAGCAGCAGTGTGTAACTATCATACAGAACACAGCAATAGTGTGTAAATATCAAACAGAACACAGCAGCAGTGTGTAATTATCATATAGAATACAGCAGCAGTGTGTCACTATCATACAGAACACAACAGCAGTGTGTAGCTCTCATTCAGAAGACAGCAGCAGTGTGTAACTATCAAACAGAACACAGCAGCAGTGTGTAACTATCATACAGAACGCAGCAGCAGTGTGTTACTATAATACAGAACGCAGCAGTAGTGCATAACTATCAGACAGAACACAGCAGCAGTGTATAACTATCAGACAGAACACAGCAGCAGTGTGTAACTATCATACAGAACAGAGCAGCAGAGTGTAACTATCATACAGAACACAGCAGCAGTGTGCAACTATCATACAGAACACAGCAGCAGTGTGTAACTATCCTACAGAACACAGCAGCAGTGTGTAACTATCATACAGAACACAGCAGCAGCTTGTAACTATCATACATAACACAGGAGCAATGTGTAACTATCATATAGAACACAGCAGCAGTGTGTAATTATCATACAAAACAAGCAGCAGTGTGTAACTATCATACAAAACACAGCAGCAGTGTGTAATCGTCATACAGAACACAGCAGCAGTGTGCAACTATCATACAGAACACAGCAGCAGTGTGTAACTATCCTACAGAACACAGCAGCAGTGTGTAACTATCATACAGAACACAGCAGCAGCTTGTAACTATCATACATAACACAGGAGCAATGTGTAACTATCATATAGAACACAGCAGCAGTGTGTAATTATCATACAAAACAAGCAGCAGTGTGTAACTATCAAACAGAACATAGCAGCAGTGTGTAACTATCAAACAGAACTCAGCATCAGTGTGTATCATACATAACACAGAAGTGGTGTATAACTATTATACAGAACACAGCAATAGTGTGTAAATATAAAACAGAACACAGCAGCAGTGTGTAATTATCATACAAACACAGCAGCAGTGTGCCACTAACATACAGACACAACAGCAATGTGTAACTATCATACAGAAGACAGCAGCAGTGTGTAACTATCATACAGAACGCAGGAGCGGTGCATTACTATAATACAGAACACAACAGCAATGTGTAACTATCATACAGAAGACAGCAGCAGTGTATAACTATCACACAGAACAAGCAGCAGTGTGTAACTATCATACAGAACAGAGCAGCAGAGTGTAACTATCACACAGAACACAGCAGCAGTGTGTAATTATTATACAGAACACAGCAGCAGTGTGTAACTATCCTACAGAACACAGCAGCAGTGTGTAACTATCATTCAGAAAAAAACAGCAGCGTGTAACATCATACAGAAGACAGCAGCAGCTTGTAACTATCATACATAACACAGCAGCATTGTGTAACTATCATATAGAACACAGCAGCAGTGTGTAATTATCATACAGTACACAGCAGCAGTGGAAATATAAACACAAATGCAGTATAATGTGATCCTTTATTGACAACGTTTCACCCACGCAGTGGGCTTTTTCAAGTCACACACGGATCTACCTGGGGTTGGAAGGTACGGGAGTATTTATACTTCAGAACGTTGAGGTCAGGTGAAGATTGCTGCATCAGATGATCTACCGGGTGGGGTTGTAGAGTCTTGGGTAGCTAGGCGGGGATATTGGACAAGTTGTGAGTAGACCTTCTGCAGTGTTCTATGTTCTTATGTGGGATAGCGATGAA
This sequence comes from Cherax quadricarinatus, assembly GCF_038502225.1. Classification (NCBI taxonomy): domain Eukaryota; kingdom Metazoa; phylum Arthropoda; class Malacostraca; order Decapoda; family Parastacidae; genus Cherax; species Cherax quadricarinatus. The sequence continues at coordinate 64,888,197 of NC_091297.1, read as the reverse complement.
GAAGTTTCTTGGCGAGTGGTTCAGCTATGTTATAGAAGCCATTGTTCTGGTTGAAATTCTTGGTTATAGAGATAAACGATGATTCCAGGATTCTTCTGTATTGAGTGTTGTCTTCTGTGGCTATAAGTCTTGAGTTTCTGTAGTTAATTAAATGGTTGTGTGAATTGCGATGTTGTACACAGGCATTCCTTGTATCGTCAGTCCTGCTTGCATATTGGTGTTCTGAAATACGTGTTTGGAGGTCTCTTGATGTTTCGCCCACGTATAATTTGTTGCAGTCATTACAAGGGATTATGTATACCCCTGCAGAGGATGGAGGCTTGTCCTGTCTACTACTGGTGATGTCCTTGATGGTCGTGGTTGTGGAGGTAGATACTTGGAATGATGTTTTGGCAAAGATGTTGGAAACATGTTTGGCAATGGAGTTGGTGGGAAGGACTATGTATCTCTTCTCGGCAGTGTCTTCTCTGGGTGTGTTGAAGATGTTTAATGCTCGCCGTCTGCAGTCTCTGATGAAGTGACGAGGATAGTGGAGTTTGGAAAATACTTGTTCAATTATAGTGCATTCTTCCTCAAGGAACTCGTTGCTGCAGATTCTGAGTGCACGCAGGAAGAAGCCTATAATTACACCACGTTTGGTTTTGGTGTCGTGGTGAGAGTAGAAGTGGAGAAGATCGTTTTGGTTGGTGGGTTTTCGATAGACTTTAAAACGAAGTTCGTGGTCAGCTTTGCAGAGTAGAACATCAAGAAAAGGAAGAGTGTTGTCGACTTCTTCTTCAAGTGTGAATTGGATTGAAGGCTCGACCTGGTTGAGCTTGTCTTGGAGAGCTTGAACGTTGAAGCGTTTAGGAGTTATGAGGAGAATGTCGTCAACATAACGGAGCCAGGTGACAGACGAAGGAATAATGGTGGAGAAACGTTCGGCTTCTAGATGTTCCATGTATAGGTTCGCCAGGACTGCACTGAGTGGCGAACCCATGGGTAGTCCAAAAGTCTGCTGAAAGAGGTGATTTTCGAAAGAGAAACACGTAAAGCCAACACATAGTTCAACAAGGTCGATGAAATCGCTGGCTGGAATGGGAAGATCATGTGGGCGAAACATCAAGAGACCTCCAAACACGTATTTCAGAACACCAATATGCAAGCAGGACTGACGATACAAGGAATGCCTGTGTACAACATCGCAATTCACACAACCATTTAATTAACTACAGAAACTCAAGACTTATAGCCACAGAAGACAACACTCAATACAGAAGAATCCTGGAATCATCGTTTATCTCTATAACCAACAATTTCAACCAGAACAATGGCTTCTATAACATAGCTGAACCACTCGCCAAGAAACTTCTTCATCGCTATCCCACATAAGAACATAGAACACTGCAGAAGGTCTACTCACAACTTGTCCAATATCCCCGCCTAGCTACCCAAGACTCTACAACCCCACCCGGTAGATCATCTGATGCAGCAATCTTCACCTGACCTCAACGTTCTGAACTATAAATACTCCCGTACCTTCCAACCCCAGGTAGATCCGTGTGTGACTTGAAAAAGCCCACTGCGTGGGTGAAACGTTGTCAATAAAGGATCACATTATACTGCATTTGTGTTTATATTTCCATTGTGTCGGTATTTTATACCATTTATTTCCACACAGCAGCAGTGTGTAACTATCATACAGAACACAGCAGCAGTGTGTAACCGTCATTCAGAACACAGCAGCATTGTGTAACTATGATATAGAACATAGCAGCAGTGTGTAACTATAACACATAACTCAGCATCAGTGAGTATCATACAGAACACAGAAGCAGCGGATAACTATTATACAGAACACAGCAGCAGTGTGTTACTATCATACAGAACACAGCAGCAGTGCATAACTATCATACAGAACTTAGGAGCAGTGTGTAACTGTCATACAGAACTTAGGAGCAGTGTGTAACTATCATACAGAACACAGCAGCAGTGTATAACTATCATACAGAACACAGAAGCGGTGTATAACTATTATACAGAAGACAGCAGCAGTGTGTAACTATCAAACAGAACACAGCAGCAGTGTGTAACTATCATACAGAACGCAGCAGCAGTGTGTTACTATAATACAGAACGCAGCAGTAGTGCATAACTATCAGACAGAACACAGCAGCAGTGTATAACTATCAGACAGAACACAGCAGCAGTGTGTAACTATCATACAGAACAGAGCAGCAGCTTAAAACTATCATACATAACACAGGAGCATTGTGTAACTATCACATAGAACACAACAGCAGTGTGTAATTATCATACAAAACACAGCAGAAGTGTGTAATCATCATACAGAACACAGCAGCATTGTGTAACTATCAAACAGAACTCAGCATCAGTGTGTAAGTATCATACAGAACACAGAAGTGGTGTATAACTATTATACAGAACACAGTAATAGTGTGTAAATATAAAACAAAACACAGCAGCAGTGTGTAATTATCATACAGAACACAGCAGCAGTGTGTAACCGTCATACAGTACACAGCAGCATTGTGTAACTATCATATAGAACACAGCAGCAGTGCATAACTATCATACAGAACACAGCAGCAGTGTATAACTATCATACAGAACACAGAAGCGGTGTATAACTATTATGCAGAACACAGCAGCAGTATGTAACTATCATATAGAACACAGCAGCAGTGTGTAAGTATCATACAGAACACAGTAGCAATGCGGTACTATCATATAGAACATAGCAGCAGTGTGTAACTATTATACAGAACTCAGCATCAGTGTGTAAGTATCATACAGAACACAGAAGCAGAGGATAACTATTATACAGAACACAGCAGCAGTGTGTAACTATCATACAGACCACAGCAGCAGTGCATAACTATCATACAGAACTTAGGAGCAGTGTGTAACTATGATACAGAACTTAGGAGCAGTGTGTACCTATCATACAGAACACAGCAGCAGTGCATAACTCTCATACAGAACACAGAAGTGGTGTATAACTATTATACAGAACACAGCAGCAGTGTGTAACTATCATATATAACACAGCAGCAGGGTATAACTATCATACAGAACACAGCAGCAGTGTATAATTATCATACAGAACACTGCAACAGTGTGTACCTATCATACAGAACACAAGAGCAGTGTGTAACTATCATGCAGAACACAGGAGTGTGTTACTATCATGCAGAACGCAGCAGAAGTGTGTAACTATCATACAGAACACAGCAACAGTGGGTAACTATCATAGAGAACACAGCAGCAGTGTGTAAGTATCATACAGAACACAGCAGCAGTGTGCAACTCTCATGGAGAATACAGCAACAGTGTGTAACTATTATACAGAGCACAGCAGTAGTGTGTAACTATCATACAGAACACAGCAGCAGTGTATAATTACCATACAGAACACAGCAGTAGTGTGTCACTATCATACAGTAAGAGCAGCAGTGTGTAACTATCATACAGAACACAGCAGCAGTGTATAATTACCATACAGAACACAGCAGCAGTGTGTCACTATCATACAGAACACAGCAGCAGTGTGTCACTATCATACCGAACACAGCAGCAGTGTGTAACTATCATACAGTACAGAGCAGCAGTGTGTAACTATCATACAGAACACAGCAGCAGTGTGTAACTATCATACACATCTTATCACCTCAGTTAATAATTAATTTTGAAGAACTGAGACACTTATGCAACACATGGGAATCTTTACTGAAGAAACGTTTCGCCACACAGTGGCTTCATCAGTCCAATACAAAGTAGAAGTGGGTAAGGAGAGGAGAAGTTTGATGTAATCAGTCCC
>NC_091297.1:64874108-64884277 GCF_038502225.1 Cherax quadricarinatus | reverse complement strand
TCCAGCTTATAACAGCCAAGAAAGACTATTAGGAGAGGGTCAGCTTATAACGGCCAAGAAAGACTATTAGGAAAGGTCCAGCTTATAACGGCCAAGAAAGACTATTAGGAGAGGTCCAGCTTATAACGGCCAAGAAAGACTATTAGGAGAGGGCCAGCTTATAACAGCCAAGAAAGACTATTAGGAGAGGGTCAGCTTATAACGGCCAAGAAAGACTATTAGGAGAGGGTCAGCTTATAACGGCCAAGAAAGACTATTAGGAGAGGGCCAGCTTATAACGGCCAAGAAAGACTATTAGGAGAGGGCCAGCTTATAACGGCCAAGAAAGACTATTAGGAGAGGGCCAGCTTATAACGGCCAAGAAAGACTATTAGGAGAGGGCCAGCTTATAACGGCCAAGAAAGACTATTAGGAGAGGGTCAGCTTATAACGGCCAAGAAAGACTATTAGGAGAGGGTTAGCTTGTAACGGCCAAGAAAGACTATTAGGAGAGGGTCAGCTTATAACGGCCAAGAAAGACTATTAGGAGAGGGCCAGCTTATAACGGCCAAGAAAGACTATTAGGAGGGGGCCAGCTTATAACGGCCAAGAAAGACTATTAGGAGAGAGTCAGCTTATAACGGCCAAGAAAGACTATTAGGAGAGGGTCAGCTTATAACGGCCAAGAAAGACTATTAGGAGAGGGTCAGCTTATAACGGCCAAGAAAGACTATTAGGAGAGGGTCAGCTTATAACGGCCAAGAAAGACTATTAGGAGAGGGTCAGCTTATAACGGCCAAGAAAGACTATTAGGAGAGGGCTAGCTTATAACGGCCAAGAAAGACTATTAGGAGAGATCCAGCTTATAACGGCCAAGAAAGACTATTAGGAGAGGTCCAGCTTATAACGGCCAAGAAAGACTATTAGGAGAGGTCCAGCTTATAACGGCCAAGAAAGACTATTAGGAGAGGTCCAGCTTATAACGGCCAAGAAAGACTATTAGGAGAGGGTCAGCTTATAACAGCCAAGAAAGACTATTAGGAGAGGGTCAGCTTATAACGGCCAAGAAAGACTATTAGGAGAGGGTCAGCTTATAACGGCCAAGAAAGACTATTAGGAGAGGGTCAGCTTATAACGGCCAAGAAAGACTATTAGGAGAGGGTCAGCTTATAACGGCCAAGAAAGACTATTAGGAGAGGGTCAGCTTATAACGGCCAAGAAAGACTATTAGGAGAGGGTCAGCTTATAACAGCCAAGAAAGACCAAGAAAGACTATTAGGAGAGGTCCAGCTTATAACGGCCAAGAAAGACTCCAGCTTATAACAGCCAAGAAAGACTATTAGGAGAGGTCCAGCTTATAACGGCCAAGAAAGACTATTAGGAGAGGTCCAGCTTATAACGGCCAAGAAAGACTATTAGGAGAGGTCCAGCTTATAACAGCCAAGAAAGACTATTAGGAGAGGTCCAGCTTATAACAGCCAAGAAAGACTATTAGGAGAGGTCCAGCTTATAACGGCCAAGAAAGACTATTAGGAGAGGGTCAGCTTATAACGGCCAAGAAAGACTATTAGGAGAGGGTCAGCTTATAACAGCCAAGAAAGACTATTAGGAGAGGGTCAGCTTATAACGGCCAAGAAAGACTATTAGGAGAGGGTCAGCTTATAACGGCCAAGAAAGACTATTAGGAGAGGGTCAGCTTATAACGGCCAAGAAAGACTATTAGGAGAGGGTCAGCTTATAACGGCCAAGAAAGACTATTAGGAGAGGGTCAGCTTATAACGGCCAAGAAAGACTATTAGGAGAGGGTCAGCTTAGCTTATAACAGCCAAGAAAGACTATTAGGAGAGGGTCAGCTTATAACGGCCAAGAAAGACTATTAGGAGAGGGTCAGCTTTATAACGGCCAAGAAAGACTATTAGGAGAGGGTCAGCTTATAACGGCCAAGAAAGACTATTAGGAGAGGTCCAGCTTATAACGGCCAAGAAAGACTATTAGGAGAGGGTCAGCTTATAACGGCCAAGAAAGACTATTAGGAGAGGGTCAGCTTATAACGGCCAAGAAAGACTATTAGGAGAGGGTCAGCTTATAACGGCCAAGAAAGACTATTAGGAGAGGGTCAGCTTATAACGGCCAAGAAAGACTATTAGGAGAGGGTCAGCTTATAACGGCCAAGAAAGACTATTAGGAGAGGGTCAGCTTATAACGGCCAAGAAAGACTATTAGGAGAGGGTCAGCTTATAACGGCCAAGAAAGACTATTAGGAGAGGGTCAGCTTATAACGGCCAAGAAAGACTATTAGGAGAGGGTCAACTTATAACGGCCAAGAAAGACTATTAGGAGAGGTCCAGCTTATAACGGCCAAGAAAGACTATTAGGAGAGGTCCAGCTTATAACGGCCAAGAAAGACTATTAGGAGAGGGTCAGCTTATAAGGGCAAAGAAAGACTATTAGGAGAGGTCCAGCTTATAACGGCCAAGAAAGACTATTAGGAGAGGTCCAGCTTATAACGGCCAAGAAAGACTATTAGGAGAGGTCCAGCTTATAACGGCCAAGAAAGACTATTAGGAGAGGGTCAGCTTATAACGGCCAAGAAAGACTATTAGGAGAGGTCCAGTTTATAACGGCCAAGAAAGACTATTAGGAGAGGTGCAGCTTATAACGGCCAAGAAAGACTATTAGGAGAGGGTCAGCTTATAACGGCCAAGAAAGACTATTAGGAGAGGTCCAGCTTATAACGGCCAAGAAAGACTATTAGGAGAGGTCCAGCTTATAACGGCCAAGAAAGACTATTAGGAGAGGTCCAGCTTATAACGGCCAAGAAAGACTATTAGGAGAGGGTCAGCTTATAACGGCCAAGAAAGACTATTAGGAGAGGTCCAGCTTATAACGGCCAAGAAAGACTATTAGGGGAGGTCCAGCTTATAATGGCCAAGAAAGACTATTAGGAGAGGGTCAGCTTATAACGGCCAAGAAAGACTATTAGGGGAGGTCCAGCTTATAATGGCCAAGAAAGACTATTAGGAGAGGGTCAGCTTATAACGGCCAAGAAAGACTATTAGGAGAGGGTCAGCTTATAACAGCCAAGAAAGACTATTAGGAGAGGTCCAGCTTATAACAGCCAAGAAAGACTATTAGGAGAGGTCCAGCTTATAACAGCCAAGAAAGATTATTAGGAGAGGGTCAGCTTATAACAGCCAAGAAAGACTATTAGGAGAGGTCCAGCTTATAACAGCCAAGAAAGATTATTAGGAGAGGGTCAGCTTATAACAGCCAAGAAAGATTATTAGGAGAGGGTCAGCTTATAACAGCCAAGAAAGACTATTAGGAGAGGGTCAGCTTATAACAGCCAAGAAAGACTATTAGGAGAGGGTCAGCTTATAATGGCCAAGAAAGACTATTAGGAGAGGTCCAGCTTATAACAGCCAAGAAAGACTATTAGGAGAGGGTCAGCTTATAACGGCCAAGAAAGACTATTAGGAGAGGGTCAGCTTATAACAGCCAAGAAAGACTATTAGGAGAGGGCCAGCTTATAACGGCCAAGAAAGACTATTAGGAGAGGGTCAGCTTATAATGGCCAAGAAAGACTATTAGGAGAGGTCCAGCTTATAACAGCCAAGAAAGACTATTAGGAGAGGGTCAGCTTATAACGGCCAAGAAAGACTATTAGGAGAGGGTCAGCTTATAACAGCCAAGAAAGATTATTAGGAGAGGGTCAGCTTATAACGGCCAAGAAAGACTATTAGGAGAGGGTCAGCTTATAACGGCCAAGAAAGATTATTAGGAGAGGGCCAGCTTATAACGGCCAAGAAAGACTATTTGGAGAGGGCCAGCTTATAACGGACAAGAAAGACTATTGGGAGAGGGCCAGCTTATAACAGCCAAGAAAGACTATTAGGAGAGGGTCAGCTTATAACGGCCAAGAAAGACTATTAGGAGAGGTCCAGCTTATAACGGCCAAGAAAGACTATTAGGAGAGGTCCAGCTTATAACGGCCAAGAAAGACTATTAGGAGAGGTCCAGCTTATAACGGACAAGAAAGACTATTAGGAGAGGGCCAGCTTATAACAGCCAAGAAAGACTATTAGGAGAGGGTCAGCTTATAACGGCCAAGAAAGACTATTAGGAAAGGTCCAGCTTATAACGGCCAAGAAAGACTATTAGGAGAGGTCCAGCTTATAACGGCCAAGAAAGACTATTAGGAGAGGGCCAGCTTATAACAGCCAAGAAAGACTATTAGGAGAGGGTCAGCTTATAACGGCCAAGAAAGACTATTAGGAGAGGGTCAGCTTATAACGGCCAAGAAAGACTATTAGGAGAGGGTCAGCTTATAACGGCCAAGAAAGACTATTAGGAGAGGGTCAGCTTATAACGGCCAAGAAAGACTATTAGGAGAGGGTCAGCTTATAACGGCCAAGAAAGACTATTAGGAGAGGGTCAGCTTATAACGGCCAAGAAAGACTATTAGGAGAGGGTCAGCTTAAAACTGACAAGAAAGACTATTAGGAGAGGGTCAGCTTATAACGGCCAAGAAAGACTATTAGGAGAGGGTCAGTTTATAACGGCCAAGAAAGACTATTAGGAGAGGGTCAGTTTATAACGGCCAAGAAAGACTATTAGGAGAGGGTCAGTTTATAACGGCCAAGAAAGACTATTAGGAGAGGGTCAGTTTATAACGGACAAGAAAGACTATTAGGAGAGGGCCAGCTTATAACGGCCAAGAAAGACTATTAGGAGAGGGTCAGTTTATAACGGACAAGAAAGACTATTAGGAGACGGTCAGCTTATAACGGCCAAGAAAGACTATTAGGAGAGGGTCAGTTTATAACGGACAAGAAAGACTATTAGGAGAGGGTCAGCTTATAACGGCCAAGAAAGACTATTAGGAGAGGGTCAGTTTATAACGGACAAGAAAGACTGTTAGGAGAGGGTCAGCTTATAACGGCCAAGAAAGACTATTAGGAGAGTCAGTTTATAACGGCCAAGAAAGACTATTAGGAGAGGGTCAGCTTATAACGGCCAAAAAAGTCTATAAGGAGAGGGCCAGCTTATAACGGACAAGAAAGACTATTAGGAGAGGGCCAGCTTATAACGGCCAAGAAAGACTATTAGGAAGGGGCCAGCTTATAACGGCCAAGAAAGACTATTAGGAGAGAGTCAGCTTATAACGGCCAAGAAAGACTATTAGGAGAGGGTCAGCTTAAAACTGACAAGAAAGACTATTAGGAGAGGGCCAGCTTATAACGGCCAAGAAAGACTATTAGGAAGGGGCCAGCTTATAACGGCCAAGAAAGACTATTAGGAGAGAGTCAGTTTATAACGGCCAAGAAAGACTATTAGGAGAGGGTCAGCTTATAACGGCCAAAAAAGTCTATAAGGAGAGGGTCAGCTTATAACGGCCAAGAAAGACTATTAGGAGAGGGTTAGCTTGTAACGGCCAAGAAAGACTATTAGGTCAGGGTCAGCTTATAACGGCCAAGAAAGACTATTAGGGGAGGTCCAGCTTATAACGACTAAGAAAGACTATTATGAGAGGGTCAGCTTGTAACGGCCAAGAAAGACTATTAGGAGAGGGTCAGCTTATAACGGCCAAGAAAGACTATTAGGAGAGGGCCAGCTTATAACGGCCAAGAAAGACTATTAGGAAGGGGCCAGCTTATAACGGCCAAGAAAGACTATTAGGAGAGAGTCAGCTTATAACGGCCAAGAAAGACTATTAGGAGAGGGTCAGCTTAAAACTGACAAGAAAGACTATTAGGAGAGGGTCAGCTTATAACGGCCAAGAAAGACTATTAGGAGAGGGTCAGCTTAAAACTGACAAGAAAGACTATTAGGAGAGGGTCAGCTTAAAACTGACAAGAAAGACTATTAGGAGAGGGTCAGCTTATAACGGCCAAGAAAGACTATTAGGAGAGGGTCAGCTTATAACGGCCAAGAAAGACTATTAGGTCAGGGTCAGCTTATAACGGCCAAGAAAGACTATTAGGGGAGGTCCAGCTTATAACGACTAAGAAAGACTATTAGGAGAGGTCCAGCTTATAACGGCCAAAAAAAACTATTAGAAGAGAGTCTGCTTATAACAGCAAACAAAGGCTATTAGGAAATTCCAGCTTTAACGGCCAAGAAAGGCTATTACGAGAGGGTCAGCTTATAACGGCCAAGAAAGGCTATTACGAGAGGGTCAGCTTATAACGGCCAAGAAAGACTATTAGGTCAGGGTCAGCTTATAACGGCCTAGAAAGACTATTAGGAAAAGTCCAGCTTATAACGGCCAAGAAAGACTATTAGGAAAAGTCCAGCTTATAACGGCCAAGAAAGACTATTAGGAAAAGTCCAGCTTATAACTGCCAAGAAAGACTATTAGGAAAAGTCCAGCTTATAACGGCCAAGAAAGACTATTAGGAAAAGTCCAGCTTATAACGGCCAAGAAAGACTATTAGGAAAAGTCCAGCTTATAACGGCAAAGAAAGACTGTTAGGAAAAGTCCAGCTTATAACGGCCAAGAAAGGCTATTAGGAAAAGTCCAGCTTATAACGGCCAAGAAAGACTATTAGGAAAAGTCCAGCTTATAACGGCCAAGAAAGACTATTAGGAAAAGTCCAGCTTATAACGGCCAAGAAAGGCTATTAGGAAAAGTCCAGCTTATAACGGCCAAGAAAGACTATTAGGAAAAGTCCAGCTTATAACGGCCAAGAAAGGCTATTAGGAAAAGTCCAGCTTATAACGGCCAAGAAAGGCTATTAGGAAAAGTCCAGCTTATAACGGCCAAGAAAGACTATTAGGAAAAGTCCAGCTTATAACGGCCAAGAAAGACTATTAGGAAAAGTCCAGCTTATAACGGCCAAGAAAGACTATTAGGAAAAGTCCAGCTTATAACGGCCAAGAAAGGCTATTAGGAAAAGTCCAGCTTATAACGGCCAAGAAAGGCTATTAGGAAAAGTCCAGCTTATAACGGCCAAGAAAGACTATTAGGAAAAGTCCAGCTTATAACGGCCAAGAAAGGCTATTAGTAGAGGTCCATCATAATTTTGGTACACGTCCAGGACACTATAGTAACATCATACAACATCATCATAATTATGGTGGTACACGTCCAGGACACTATAGTAACATCATACAACATCATCATAATTATGGTGGTACACGTCCAGGACACTATAGTAACATCATACAACATCATCATAATTATGGTGGTACACGTCCAGGACACTATAGTAACATCATACAACATCATCATAATTATGGTGGTACACGTCCAGGACACTATAGTAACATCATACAACATCATCATAATTATGGTGGTACACGTCCAGGACACTATAGTAACATCATACAACATCATCATAATTATGGTGGTACACGTCCAGGACACTATAGTAACATCATACAACATCATCATAATTATGGTGGTACACGTCCAGGACACTATAGTAACATCATACAACATCATCATAATTATGGTGGTACACGTCCAGGACACTATAGTAACATCATACAACATCATCATAATTATGGTGGTACACGTCCAGGACACTATAGTAACATCATACAACATCATCATAATTATGGTGGTACACGTCCAGGACACTATAGTAACATCATACAACATCATCATAATTATGGTGGTACACGTCCAGGACACTATAGTAACATCATACAACATCATCATAATTATGGTGGTACACGTCCAGGACACTATAGTAACATCATACAACATCATCATAATTATGGTGGTACACGTCCAGGACACTATAGTAACATCATACAACATCATCATAATTATGGTGGTACACGTCCAGGACACTATAGTAACATCATACAACATCATCATAATTATGGTGGTACACGTCCAGGACACTATAGTAACATCATACAACATCATCATAATTATGGTGGTACACGTCCAGGACACTTTAGTAACATCATACAACACCATCATAATTATGGTGGTACACCTCCAGGACACTTTATTAACATCAGTGGTCAAATGCGGTCATACCTGCCTAAGCTCTGGGAGTTAGCGTGGGCTGTTACCAAGCACCATGGCTTGTTGTAGTGTTTCAGAATCTCAGGTTCAAGTGTTGAAGGAGATTCTACTTCTTCAGGAGGAAAATAGGAAGCTGAAGCTTCGCATAGATGAGTTTGGGAGCGAGTATGAGAAGGATTTAGCTGGTAAGGAAGGAATGGTCACCAGCAGTGGTAGTGGCAGCCGCTTTAAGTGGCAAGTGGTTCACAGTTCAGGAAGAAGGAAGATGAGGAGAGTTAATAGAGAAGATGTGAAGGTAGAAAATCGATTATCTTTTCTCCAAGACGAGTGTACTTCAGTGGTTAGTGAGGTTGAAGGTACCACTGATTCCCCTGCTAATCAAGGTAAGAATATATTAATAGCAGGCGATTCTCATGTAAGATATATGGACCGTGCATTTTGTAACAGAGACAGAAAGGTCAGACAGAGAGTGTACCTTCCTGGAGCTGGTGTTGGTGACATAGTCAGCAGGCTGGATAATATTATGGCAGGTAATGGGAACAAGCCCATTATCTGTCTTAGTGCTGGGGGTAATGACATTGGGAAGGGCAGGAGAGAGGAGCTGCTGGATAAGTACAGATTAGCCATAGAAGTAGTTAGGTCTAAGGGAGGGATCCCAGTCATATGTAGCATCTTGCCTAGAAAGGGAGTGGGCAATGAATGGATGTCTAAGGCAATTGGTATAAATTGCTGGCTAGACAGGTACTGCAAGGAACTTGCAATCCCATTCATTGATAACTGGGACCTATTCTTTGGCAAACGTGATATGTATGCAAGGGATGGGATTCATCTCTCTGGGGATGGAGTGGTTGCATTAGCCAATTCAATTGAGAGGGTGATGACTTGTCTAGGAATTTAAACTGACAGATTATAGAGGTATGGGTGTTTGTGGGAAACAATCAGGCTGCAGCATTAGGGTTAAAAACAGCAGTTATTACCGGGATACCTCAGGGATATGTTTAAAAGGCAATATTCAAAATAAAGTTGCTAGTAATGGCAAATCAATTGATCAACAAACAAAGAGGGATAGTAGAGGGCAACGAGTGACTAGCTCCCTTAAGGTTTACTATACAAATAGTAGGAGTCTAAGAAATAAGATAGATGAGCTAAGATTACTTGCAAGTGTAGGTAATATAGATATTATTGGTATAACAGAGACCTTGTTCAACCAGAAAGATAGAGAAATGCCTTCTGAATGCAACATACAGGATTATAAACTATTCCACACTGATAGGGTCAACAGGAAGGGTGGTGGTGTGGCGATGTATGTCAGAGAAAATTTAAATTGTTGTCTTAGACAGGATATAAGATTAGAAACATCGAACACAGAATCTGGCAACAGTTTCTCGAGGGACGTGACAAATTAATTTTGGGTGTGATTTATAGGCCCCCAAACCTTGATAGGGAGTGCAGTAAGCTGTTATGGGATGAAATTCATAAGGCATCTAGATATGAAAATGTTGTGATAATGGGAGATTTTAACTTTACACAAATTGATTGTAACAATATGACAGGAAATCTTTAGTCTAGTGACTTTCTTGATACGGTTCAGGATTGCTTTTTAGAACAGGTTGTGACAGAACCAACTACAGGAAACAATCTGCTTGACTTGGCTCTTGACAACAAAGATTCACTAATTAATAATCTTGAGGATAATGATGAGCTTGGGGAAAGTGATCACAAATCACTTAGTTTCAATATATCATGGAATTACCCAGACAACTGCAATCAAATCTCTGTCCCAGATTTTTGCTTGGCCGACTTCATGGGACTGAAAAATTACCTGGGTGGGCTAAATTGGGATGTCATGACTATGGGTCAGGTAGGTGATCTTGATTGCCAATATGACGTTTGTCAGAGCATAGTTCTAGCTGCCCAGACAACTTTTGTTTCGAGTAGGGAAATTACATCTAAAAAAATGATCCCAAATGGATGAACAATAGATAAAACATCTCATTGGCCAAAAGAGAGGCATATATAGGCGCATCAAAAGAGTGGATGGGCAATTAAGAAATCAATATATTCAATTAAAGAGAGAAATAAAGAAAGGAATAAGAAAAGCAAAAAGGGATTATGAGGCTAAGGTCGCAAGGGATTCAAAGATTAACCCAAAAGGGTTCTTTCAGGTATACAGAAGTAAGATTAGGGACAAGATTGGCCCACTTAA